>NC_090387.1:83336624-83636624 GCF_036365525.1 Heterodontus francisci
TTCCCCCTCCCCCTTTTCTCCCCCTCCCTCTCCCTCCCCCGTCTCCCTCTTTCTCCCCCCTCACCCTCCCCCTCCCTCTTTCTCCCCCCACTCTTTCTCTCCCCCCACTCTTTCTCTCCCCTCTTTTTCTCTCTCCCCCCCAACCCCCGGCACCGCTACCGCTGGTCTCCCCGGCCCCCGGGCTGCACTCCCCGGCCCGCTCCACTCTCTCACTCCGGCCATTGTATTCTGCCACGTGTTTGTTTGGTTTCATCTCTGTGATTCTTTGAGCAGCGCCATCTTTAGTCCTGGCAGCTGCTACAGTCGCAAGCCGTGACGTTTTCGTGGCACATGCTGTATTTGCGCACGTGCCAAAACAGCGCCACCTACCGATCGCGTTGTCAACAATTGCGGTCATTTCTTTTAACAGCCTGGTGTACATTCCAGCCGGCCCTGGTGATTTATCAACTTTCAAGGATGCTAATCCCATTATTATTTCCTCTCTCCCTACGTTTATCACATCCAATACTTCACACTCCTCCTCCTTAACTACAATATCTGCATCGTCGCCCTCTTTTGTGAAGACAGCCACGAAGTATTCATTGAGAACCATACCAACATCTTCTGCCCCTACACATAGGTTACCTTTTTGGTCTTTTATGGGCCCTACTCTCTCCTTACTCTTACTCTTAATGTATTGATAAAACATCTTTGGGTTCACCTTGAGTTTGCTTGGCAATATTCTTTCATGCCCTCTCTTTGCTTTCCCTAATTTCCTTTTTGATTTCACCCCTCAACTTTTTATACTCCTCCCTGCTTTTTGTAATATTGAGTTCTCTCTGTCGGACATAAGCTTTTCTTTTCGGCCTCATCTTAACTCTGTAAGCTCCTTGACATCCATGGGGCTCTAAATTTGGCCATTCACCCTTTTTCTTTGTGGGAACATGTTTACTCTGAACCCCTTGAATCTCCCCTTTGAATGCCTCCCACTGTTCTGTCACTGATTTATGTTCTATGCCATCTCTTGTTGGACTTGCTACATACTGGCCAAAAATGTTCTCCTGAATGCACCTCAAGAATTCGGCTTCCTCAATTCCTTTCACGCTAAAACTATCCCAGTTAATATTGGGGTAGTTAAAATACCGTACTATTACTGCTCTAGCTCCCTCTGACTGTTTGGGGGTGTATAGTACACTCCCAGCAGTGTGATTGCCCCTTTTTTGCTCCTTAGCTCAATCCAAATGGCCTCATTTGATGAACCTTCCAACATATCATCCCTCCTCACAGCTGTAATATTTTCTTGGACCAAAATTGCCACTCCCCCTCCTTTCTTATCCCCCTCCTTATCGTGTCTGAAAACCCTGTAACCAGAAATGTTGAGCTGCCATTCCTGTCCCTCCTTAAGCCATGTTTCTGTAACAGCTATATCATACTGCCGCGTCATTCTGTGTCCTCAGCTCATCTGCTTTATTTGCTCTACTCCTTGCATTAAAATAGATAACATTGAGCACTGCCAAACTTTTTTAAATTTTTCTAACCTGTGTCACAGCCCCGACAACCAATTTTATCTGCAGCGCCTGTGTCTTCCAGACTCATCCATTAATTTTCTGCCTTCCACTTTCTTTTCTGATTTTGTCCTGAGTCTATCCTCAGGTCCCCATCCCCCTGCCAAACTAGCTTACACTCTCCCCAACAGCACGAGCAAAAGGTCCCACAAGGAACTCACCATCCTTCCTAAGTGGAGCCTAAAGCTGCACACAGTACTATGGTCTTACTAGTTTGATATAGATTCCCCATTACATCATGACTTTTATATTCTATACCGCTAGCCATTAAATCAAGTATTCCATTCGCATTGTGATACCCTTATCTACTTGAGGTGCTGTTTTTAATGTCTTGTGAATGGGAACCCCCAAATCTGCTCTTTCACATCACTCAGCCTTCCCTCATACAAAGTATAATCATTGTCTTTATTATAGATAATTGAACTCTGCCTTCCACGTCTTCACCCATTCCACCATCTGTGCAATATTCCAACTCTTTTGGTCCTCAGGATGATTTACAATGCCCTCTATTTTGAAATCATCTGCATTTTTTTAAAGCACTCCTACCAGCCTTATATCCAAATCATTGATGCACATAGTGAACAGGAGCCATCCAAGGGCAGAGCCCAGTGGGATACTTCCAACCACTGAGAAACTGCCTAATTTGTTTCCTCTCTTTGAATTAGTTTTTAATCCAATTTTCTCCCCTTCCCTGAATTTCATAACTTTTAATCTTCTCCAATAGTATCCTGTGTGGTACCTTGTTAAAACCTTTCTCTAAGTCTACTACATCCACTTCATTCCCCATATCTGTCATCCTCTCAAAGAACTCAACAGATTTGTCAACCTGCTTCCTTTCTGAAAGCCATCTTGACTGCATCTAATTATTTTCTCTTTATTTAGACATTAAGTAATTTCATCTATAATTAAAGATTTTAAAATGTGCCCTACCACATACATCTCAATTGAAACCCCTGGAATGTAATATATTCTTTGGCCTCCTTGTCTCGAGAGACAATGGGTAAGCGCCTAGAGGTGGTCAGTGGTTTGTGAAGCAGCGCCTGGAGTGGCTATAAAGGCCAATTCTAGAGTGACAGACTCTTCCACAGGTGCTGCAGATAAAATTGGTTGTCGGGGCTGTGACACAGTTGGCTCTCCCCTTGCGCTTCTGTCTTTTTTCCTGCCAACTGCTAAGTCTCTTCGACTCACCACTCTTTAGCCCTGCCTTTATGGCTGTCTGCCAGCTCTGGCGATCGCTGGCGACTGACTCTCATGACTTGTGGTCAATGTCACAGGGCATCATGTCGCATTTGCAGACATCTTTAAAGCGAAGACATGGACGGCCACTGGGTCTGATACCAGTGACGAGCTCGCTGTACCATGCAGCCTTGGGGATCCTGCCATCTTCCATGCGGCTCACATGGCCAAGCCATCTCAAGCGCCGCTGGCTCAGTAGGGTGCATATGCTGGGGATGTTGTCTGCCTTGAGGACTTCTGCGTTGGAGATACGGTCCTGCCACCTGATGCCAAGGATTCTCCGGAGGCGGCGAAGATGGAATGAGTTGAGACGTCGCTCTTGGCTGACATATGTTGTCCAGGCCTTGCTGCCGTAGAGCAAGGTACTGAGGACACAGGCTTGAAACACTCAGACTTTTGTGTTCCGTGTCAGTGCACCATTTTCCCACACTGTCTTGGCCAGTCTGGACACAGCAGCGGATGTCTTTCCCATGCGCTTGTTGATTTCTGCATCGAGAGACAGGTTACTGGTGATAGTTGAGCCTATGTAGGTGAACTCTTGAACCACTTCCAGAGTGTTGTCGCCGATATTGATGGATGGAGCATTTCTGACGTCCTGTCCCATGATGTTCGTTTTCTTGAGGCTGATGGTTAGGCCAAATTCATTGCAGGCAGCCACAATCCTGTCGATGAGTCTTCGCAGACACTTTTCTGTGTGGGATGTTTTTGCAGCATCGTCAGCAAAGAGGAGTTCCCTGATGAGGACTTTCCGTACTTTGGTTTTCGCTCTTAGACGGGCAAGGTTGAACAACCTGCCATCTGATCTTGTGGAGGAAAATTCTTTCTTCTGAAGACTTGAACACATTTGAGTGCAGCAGTAGGAAGAAGATCCCAAACAGTGTAGGTACGAGAACACGACTCTGTTTCACGCCACTCAGGATAGGAAAGGGGTCTGATGAGGCACCGCTATGCTGAATTGTGCCTTTCATATTGTCATGGAATGAGGTGATGATACTTAGCAGCTTTGGTGGACACCCGATCTTTGCTAATAATCTGAAGAGACCACGTCTGCTGACGAGGTCAAAGGCTTTGGTGAGATCTATGAAGGCAACATAGAGGGGCATCTGTTGTTCGCGGCATTTCTCTTGTAGCTGGCGAAGGGAGAACAGCATGTCAATGGTGGATCTCTCTGCTCAGCCAGCTTCTGGAGCCTGTTTAAAACGACTCGAGCGAAGGCTTTCCCCACTATGCTGAGCAGGGAGATTCCACGGTAGTTATTGCAGTCACCGCGGTCACCCTTGTTCTTATAGAGGGTGATGATTTTGGCATCGCGCATGTCCTGTGGTATTGCTCCCTCATCCCAGCACAGGCAAGGCAGTTCATGGAGTGCTGAGAGTATAGCAGGCTTGGCACTCTTGATTATTTCAGGGGTAATGCTGTCCTTTCCAGGGGCTTTTCCACTGGCTAGAGAATCAATGGCATCACTGAGTTCCGATTTTGTTGGCTGTTCATCCAGCTCATCCATGACTGGCAGAGACTGGGCTGCATTGAGGGCGGTATCAGTGTCAACATTTTCCCTGGAGTACAGTTCTAGGTAGTGCTCCACCCAGCGGTCCATTTGCTTGCGTTGGTCAGTGATCGTGTCCCCTGATTTAGACTTGAGGGGGGCGATCTTCTTGATGGTTGGCCCAAAAGCTCCCTTAATGCTGTCATACATTCCTCTGATGTTTCCAGTGTCGGAGGCCAGCTGAATATGACTGCTTTAGGTGTTGCCTTTAGTCATTTGCACAGCACCTGGCTGTTCTTTGTGCAGCGCTTCTGGCTACTTTAAGTGCTACGCATGTTAACTCGCTGGGGGCTTTCTTGTACTTCAACAGTGCAATGCGCTTAGCGGCTATGACAAGTTCCAGCTCTTCAGAGTGAGATCGAAACCAGTCTGTATTCTGGTTCTCACGTTTGCCAAAGGTGGTCATTGTTGAGTCATAGATGGCATCTCTGATGTGGGCCCACTTGGTCTCTGCACCCCCTGCAGGAGTGTTTTGAAGGGCTTTTTCAAGTGAATTTAGAAACTTATGTAACAGCTGTGGATGAGAAATTCTGTTAGTGTCGATGCCCGGGCAGCCCTTCTGCTTGGAGTGATGTAGCTTCTTTGGTTTGACTCTAACTTTGCTGCACACCAGGGAGTGGTCGGTGTTGCAGTCTGTACTGTGGAAGCTGCGTGTGATTTGGGCACTGTTTATAGAGGCTTGCCTTGTGATGATGAAGTCCAGCTCGTGTCAACAGCGTGATCCATGAAACCTGGTGATAGGATTTAAAACGAAAGAACAAGTTGGTGATGCAGAGGTTGTGATAGGTACACAACTCCATTCTCATTCATCCTTCCAATGCCATAGCGCCCAAGGCAGGAGGGCCATGAGTCATGGTCGACCCCAACCCTGACGTTAAAGTCCCCCAGCAGGAACAAATGTTCGGTATTAGGAATGCTACTAATGATATTATGGAGTTCCTCTTAGAACTGGTCTTTAACTTCAGGTGGGGAGTAGAGTGTTGGAGCATAGATGCCGAGTAGGTGTACTGGACCAGAGGTGGTGAGCAGTCGGACAGACAGTATGCGTTCCGAGCCATTTGAAGGTGGCTCTATTATGCTGAGCAAAGAGTTTCTGATGGCGAAGCACATTCCATGCTGTCTTGGTTCTTCAGGATCCCTACCTTGCCAGTAGAAGGTGTAGTCTTGCTTTGTTAGAGATCCGCTCGCAGGGAGGCGTGTATGTAACTTCTAGAACCTCTACTATTCCTCCATTTCCCTCAAAATGCTTTATATATTCCAACACTACCATTCTTTAGCACATCTAACAACAACTTGCATTTATACAACACAGATAGGGAGGGGTGAGGCCATAGCGGGATGAGAATAGTGGTAAAATTACTGAACAAATGTTCCAGAGGTTTGAGTTCAAATCCCACCATTCCAACTGGAGTAATTTAAATTCAGTTAAGAAATATGGAATATACTAGTCTTATTAATAATGGTCATGAAACTACTGGATTGTCATAATTCAATTAGCTTGCTTTTGTTATTACATTTTTATTTAAACTTTAAGCTTCATCGCATTACGGTCACTACTCCTGAGCTGCTCACCTATTTAACACATCTACCTGACTTTGTTGCTTATAACTGGACCTAGTAGCACCTCTCCCCTTGTGGATACGCTGCTCAAGATCTTCCACCACACAATTTAGGAATTCTGTTCCCTTGATTCTATTTATTCCCTGTGTCAATCATAGAGTGAGCAATCAAAATCTTATCAATTTTGCTACTCTCACTCCTCTCTCTGATCCATCTAAATGTAATTTTCTTCCATTTCCCTGTTTTTAATTAGGGATTCTGTCATACAGCCCGTTAATGCAACACCCCTTTTATCTTCACTTTGTAATCATATTGACTGCCTGGTTCACTTAGTTTGTGTACACCAGTCCTCAACAGCATGTATTCCCTCCTTCACCAATGTTGATACTCCTCCTCCTTTCTTACCTACTTCTGAGGCTATTATAATCCCAGTGTTTATTTTCCACTCCTTCCCAGTTTACAGCCAAGTTTCTTAAACAGCTATTAAATCTTTATCTTCCTGTGACATAACTGCTTCTAATTCCCCAATTTATCACACTGATGCAATACATGGACTTTGCTTTTTTTTTAAAGAAGGTGCTTAAAGCTACTTTTACCCTTTGATTTTCGTATCCTATGCGAATGGTTCCCTCCTTTATTCAGTCTTTTCCCTGCTTATAACTGGTCAATTTGATTTTCCTTTATGTCCTTTATTCCTTCTGCTTGCTCTTTAAATTTTTATTTTCATCTATTTCTAATTTCTCTACCTGTACTTTGATTGCTTTTATTTTCCGTGCCCCCATCCTTCTTGTTTTAAATGACTCTTCCCTGGCCCAGTCATCATTTTGCAAATTCATTAACGCTGCTTGTTCAGAAGTTGTCTATCCTCGTGGAATAGCTCCACATCTTCCCCATACCTGGTATCAATGTCTCCTAAAACAGAAACCCTTTCTTAATACCATCCCTTTAGCCTATGCTAAGACTTTCCAATCCTTCCCTATTCTAACATGTGGCTGGGGAGAACAATCCAGAGATTACTGCCCTGGAAGCCCTCCTGTTAAGACTACTACCCATCTCCTAGACTCCTTTTGAAAGATTACAGGCCTTTCTTTTCCTATATCATTAGTTTTCATATTGACCACAATGAGTGGCTGCTTTCCTCCCATTCATTCCAGTTTTTTTTTCCTACTCTTTCTCAAACGTCCCTTACCTTAGCATCTGGGAGGCAACAAGGTAACCATGATTGTCTGGACTAAAAGTGTGTTCACCTCTCTACTGAGTCTATCACTACTGCCTCCTGGTTGAATCTCCGATCTCAGTCTCCCCTCCCACCCTCATGAGTCATATCTTCTTGGTGCCAGTGCAATCCATTTGACGGTCCTGTCCAAGATAGGACCACAGAAAGAGCCATTCAGCCCATCGAGCCTGCTCCACCATTCAATACGATCATGACTGATCATCCGCTTCAATACCTTTTTCCCACACTATCCTCATATCCCCTTATATCATTTGTACTTAGAAATCTGTCAATCTCTGCTTTAAACATACTCAATGACTGAGCTTCCACAGCCCTCTCGGGCAGAGAATTCCAAAGATTCACAACCCTCTGAGTAAAGAAGATAATCTCCCCCACAGGAAACCAGTGCTTCAAACTTGGAAGAGGTTAAATTGCGCTGGGTATTCTAGCTCAAGCTTGCCTTCCTTGCGTTCCCTAACTCATGGATAATCACTTCTATATCTACCATTGCCAGCTCCCCCTTTTGCAGTGGGCTGACCTCCCTCAAACGGTTGTTCCAAAATCCCCTCTCCCTCCCCGATGTCTTGGATTGTCTCCAACTCTGCCCCAAGTTCCAAGAACTTGAGCTTAGTCATTTCAATTGGAGTCACTTCCCACAAATGTTTGTCCTAAGTCAACATCTACTACTCAAGACTCCCACATCCTGCAGGAACTGCACATCACTGTCTTTTCCTGTGCTTCTATTCTTGCTATAAACATAGTGAGAATTGAGTTCATATTCTTTATCTGCTTAGAATTTCTATTGTTACTTGGCTCCTCTTCCTAATTCCCACTCTAGTCAAATTCCCATTTTGGAAGCTATATTCTTACTCTGTTCCCAACTCACTCAGTAACTAGTCCACTTAATGGTGTACTTGCACGTGCTCAATGAATGATATTGAATTAGTGAGGGTAGAGGCGGAGTGTGATCTGCGAGTGACAGTAGACGTATGTACAGTAGCCAGTTGCTGCAATCAGCAAACAATGCAGTGCTGTATCAAGCCTGAAACCATCCTGTTGAAATTATATAGCACTCTGGTCAGCCTGCACATTGGATGCAGCACCTAGGTTTGTTCAGGGAATTATTCAAGTCATAGAAGCTGTGCAGACAAAGGCTACAATGGCGACTCCCCCGCGTTAGAGGAATGAGTTATAGGGAATGATTAAAAACTTATACTCTTCAGCCTTCAATGAAGAATGAGAGGGAGCCTGACTTATGAAGATGCTTAGTGAAATAGAAAAGGTTAATCTAGAGCACCATTTCAAGTTAAACATAACTGCAAGACAAGGAACATAATGTCCAAGTCAGGCAAAGACAAGCTCAGGATTGACATGAGGAAGCATCCCTTTGCAAAACTGAACGCAAGAATGATTAATATCCAGTCTTAAATATTACAGGAAGCAGCTGTCTGACAACTTTAACACAAACTCTGCCTGGCTTAGCAACACTTGATTCAGACTCAAATTTTAAACAGTGCAGGTGGCCACAATGTTATGCCGATGACAGAGAACTAGCCTGAAACCTTTAACTTAGGTGGGCTGAGGGAAGACTGGCCCTTCAAAAAAAAAGCCAATTGAGATTAAAATGCTAATGAGGGGAATAACTTAAAAGTGTGGTCCACAACTATTAGACATTTACTCCAAAACTAAGCTGCAATTTTTGCCGATCAAGTTATTTGTCTCAGCTCTCGCCCCAACCTTAGAACAGTGCTCCCTACTTCACATTTCCATTTATCAAACAAGTCATCCCTGTGGCCTCTAAACAATTGATTTAAAATCAATAAGCCAATCATATCCTGTGAATTGGCACATACAAAAAAATTCAGCTGATCCTACTCAAACTGAAGATTGTTACAGTGGCAGAGGAGATTAGTCTCAAACTAAGAGAGAGAGAGAGAGAGAGAGAGAGACAGTTAACATTTAAAGTGTGCGGCCTTTCATCCGTTCTGAATATTAGCTGAGCCTTTCCAGCATTATTATGTGTCTTGGGGTAGTTTAAAAAATATTTATTAACTCTATCCTGTAATTTCTCTTCACAGGGAATGATACAACTGTCAGATATACCTGCACAAGTAATAGCAAAAGTACATTTTCTCAAGGTGTCAAGGCATGTACCTTGAATAATTTGGTACCACACAGTCGCTCCATCAGGATACGATCTTCCTGCTGCTTGCTTTTGCACCAGTTCTTTGAAGGACATGAGTGAACCAAAGTAACAAATAAACAGACTAAAAATAATGAACTTTCATAAACATAATATGCAGGGATAAATGCTTTACATTCAAATGAATGAGAAAGCTAAGTCAAAGGTAATCCAATATTCTTCTTCATTCATTCAACATCGAGTGTAAATAAGCTGGTTCAACATTTCAGATATCTGAGAACATACAAGCAACAACAGCCTCACCACCTGGAACCATAAAGATCCAAGTTATAAGACTTTATGAAAGCATTACAAGTAGCTGTATTATGGACTCTTGAAATGCTTATATTGCCTGTGTGAGTCGAGTACTTAAATTTACCTGGTGGCTCTCAACCAGCTGATGAATAAGCCAAGTCAACCCCAACAGTTTTCTGGGTAAAGGGACCATCAGGCATACTAATTCCTGGAATGGAGGGATTGTCCTATGAGGAAAGATTAAATAGACTGGGCCTTTATTCTCCGGAGTTTAGAAGAGGGGTGATCTCATTCAAACAGACAAAATTCTTAGAGTTGATGCGGAAAGGGGTCCAGAATCAGGGGACAGTCTCAAAATAAGGGGCAAGCCATTTAGGACTGAGATGAGGAGGAATTACTTCACTCAGACGGGGTAATGAATCTTTGGAATCCTCGGCCCCGGAGAGCTGTGGAGGCTCCAGAGGGCTCTAGAGGCTTCAGAGGGCTCTAGAGGCTTAGTCGTTGAGTATGTTCAAGACTGAGATTGATAGATTTCTACATGTTACAGGGATAGTGCAGGAAAATGCTGTTTAAGTAGATCAGCCATGGTCTCATTCAATGACTGAGTGGGTTCCAAGGGCCTACTCCTGCTCCTATTTCTTCTGTACGCCACCATACAAGCCAGAAAGTCCCAAGTTTGATTTACAATTAACAGCTGAGGCAGTAAGGAAGAGGTGAGGGGATTAAAAAAAGTGAGCATGTCTGCTTGAAAAGTGTTTATGTGTGGATGTGATTGAACTTTGACTAGCCAGCCAATTCTCACTGGCCAGATTCAATGAAGAAATGAACTCAATTGGCCACTGGTTATGAGAGCGCTGTAAGCAGATGTAAAACCCAAGTGAGGATGGGGAAAGAAAACTGAATAACAACAGGGATATATTCCTGGCTGTAGCCTGCTATTGGATTTAGCAAACAAACCAAACCACTGCCCAGATTGGGAATTTTCAAAGTGAGGAATTTTAAAAAAGCACACAGAAGGGGTGACATGTCCCTGGCCTAACAAGTATGTTAAAGCTCCTTGGTGTCAAACTTGACCCTGAATGCAACCTCATCCAATGTAGAACAAATTATAGTAGATAGGGAGAAACTGTTCCCTTTAGCGGAAAAATTGAGAAACAGAGGACACCGATTTAAGGCGATTGGAACAAAAAGCAACAGCATTAGGAAAAACATTTTTTAACGCAGCGGGTGGTTAGGATCTGGAATGCACTGCCTGAGGCCTTCAAAAGAGAATTGGATAATTATAAGGAAGGAAAAAAATTTCAGGGCTACAGGGAAAAGGCAGGGGAGTGGGACTAGGTGAGTTGCTCTGGTAGAGAGCTGGTACAGACATGACAGTTTGAATGGCCTCCTTCTGTTCTGTAACCATTCTATGAAGCTGCAAAGATCCATAAAAGAGTCATACCTATCAGTCCGTGCTAGTTAGCATATCCTGGCTTAGAAAGCAGTATTAGTTCTACAATCAGCCTGATGACTTGGTGGGCTAGAAAAGGGGCTGGGTGGGGGGGGGGGGGGGCGGCAGCAGCCAGGATTGCTTCTTCTGATTGCTAATCAATGAGATTGTGTAGACATTGAACTTGCAAACTTGGCCTTAATAATTTAACATGATTAAATAAATCTCTTCAAAGTAAGTAGAAACTGACAAAATATTAAGCATCATGAACTTCTTTTCCCTCCCATTAAATCCTCCTGGAGGTGGGGTGATGGACATCCAGCTGTGTCAACATGTGACTGACATGTCACTTGTCTTTTCAGCGGTTTTGCTGACCAGGCATATGTTTGGTTAGAAACTGATTTGCAAGTTGGAAGTGGAACAAAGCAAACACTGGATTTATTAAAACAGGGACTTTATTCTGCTGTACTCAACTGCAAAAGCAAGTTTGTGTTTTAAAAAATGGGTGCTATTCACACAGCAGTGTCTCTCAAAAGCGCTTGCAAAAACATTTTATGCACGCCCCACCCCTCCCTCCCAACGAAACCTTTAAACATTTTAATATACAAAACTATATTTACAAGAGGAAGTTCTAGTCCTTTCAAACAGTGAAGGGAACTTCAGCTGAGTGAACAGTGAGGGTGTCAGCATGACCACACTCTGCTACAGGCATCTTCTAGCGTTGTACAATGCCACCAGCACAGGTAAAAGTGAACACGTCGTAGACTCCTGGGGGGTTGCATGCGCACTTCTAGAACGCGTAACGTGTTCGGATATCTTCCAGTTTTTTGGACACCTCAGCTGGTGTTCTGTCCAGCTCCTCTGCCACGCTCTTCTGTTTGATGGGATCCATCGAGTTAAACTGTTCACAAAGGTCACCATCGATTACATTCTAGAAGAGAAGCAAACACACATTAGCTGTGCCAGCTCTCTCTACTTTTATTGCTGTACAACAAACACAGGCCACAGACTTGGAATAAAACAGAAAATATGAGCTGAAGTTTAGCTGCAAACATCAAGCACTAATCAGTTTGTGCCAGTAGCGCTACACTATGGATAATGGGAACAGGAACAAGGTAATACCTAATTCAGACACCTCTTTTCACACTCCTCTCCTTCCAAACAAGTTGGCTCCTTGCTGGGGAATGCATGGCCGCATGAGCTGTATTAGCAGTTGCTCAGTACCACATCCCTATGTTACCTAAATTTGTTTCACGTTGTTCCAACTTAAGGCTGTGCTACACAAAAAAAAATGCAGACACTTGGAAGACTGAGCCAGACATAAAACAGACCTTTTCCCCTGGACAACAATTTAGTTATAAAAAGTGCCTATCCTCTCATGGTTATTAGCTTTATCCGAATGATTGGGGCAAGTGATGTGGGGGAGAAGGGGAGAACCAGCCATGGACACCCTTAACAGTAATCATCATATTTATACTGCAACTGCGCCAATAGGCCTGGCATAATGCTGCTTTCAATCATTTACAGCTATGATTATACCCAGCCACAAAACTGTCACAAACTGTTTGCATTTGAAAAGGATGTGTTTTCTTTCACTCCCGGCAGTTGGAGACCTCAGCACTTGCAGCAATTAGAAATGCCCTGTGGACAACGTCTGCACAATGGAGTGCAGCTCCTGTGGGTATTTATGTGCTCTTAAAGATGAAAAATTGACTTTTAAACCTTAGAAAATATATTTGGCACCCCATTCAAGAATAATTTTCTACCTTTATCGCTCAGTAAATGGATTCCATATTACCAGCTCATACATCATCTACACTGAATATGACTGTATCCATATGAAGGAAAACAACTATGTAAGACAAAAAGGTTTCGCTGGTTTATTAATAAGCGCCATCCAAGCTGCATGGATCTAAAAACCATATAGATCGGACAGTCCCAGATTTGACCCCACAGTCCACACTGAGTTAGCTGATCAAGGTACCCAAGTGGTAGAGGTGCTGCAATTGGTCTCAGTGCCACATGCACAGTTGAGGTGGGAGGGAGAAGTCAGCTGGGACTACTGCTTAGCTGGCATCAGTGTCCCCACTAGAAAATGTACACCAGGTGAGGGCAGGATCAGCTCAGCGATGATACACATATAGGCGAACAGCCTGCCAACACACAAGGGTAGAATTTCCGTCGGGCTTCTCTGTAACCAGCAGAAATCCCATAGCAGCACTGCAAGTGGCGACTTCTGTTCTTTCTCCGGGTTCCTGCCCATGGAAATATCAACATGCGCACATGCAGGATGCATACGTAAAGGAAACTGGATGGACACGAGGGAAATAAACTTGCAGAGCCACAGGGATAAAGCAGGGGAATGCGACTGACAGGATTATTCTCCAGACAGCTGGCATGGACTCAATGGACTGAATGGTCTCCTTCTGTGCTGTAATGACTGTGACTATGACTCTAACAGGGCTGCCAGCACCGATGAACTATAATGCAGGGAGTCAGCTTATATTTAGGAAAGGAGAGGGGATAACAAAGCAAAACTTTTTTAAAACTAAAATAGCACAATTTAAACAAATTAAATGCAACTATGCTGACACAAATAAGAGCTGTCCTTAAAGGGTCCATAACTTATCTGAAATACACAATGGTTCAACAGAATGAAAAGACTACGAAAGTACTAAAATTGTGTCAAAGTTTATAATGGAGCAAAATCTCAACATTAAAATACACTATATACAACACTAGGGATGTTCCAAGTGATAGATATAGGATTGTGTTCATTTCCTCAAACTCATCCTTCATTTTGGTCAATGTGACCTACATTAACCTACACTGCCTTTGTAGGAACTTAATAGGAGTAGGAAATTCGGCCCCTCGAGCCTGCTCCGCCATTCAGCCAGATCATGGCTGATCTTCTACCTCAACGCCATTTTCCTGCACTAGCCCCATATTCCTTGATATTTTTAATATCTAGAAATCTATTGATCTCAGTCTTGAATATACTCAATGACTGAGCCTCGACAGTCCTCTGGGGTAGAGAATTCCAATGATTCACCACCTTCAGTGAAGGAATTCCTCCTCATCTCAGTCCTAAATGGCCTATCTCTTATCCTGACACTGTGTCCCTTGGTTCTAGACTCACCATCCAGGGAAAACATCCACACTGTTGAGCCCTCTAAGAATTTTGTATGCTTCAATGAGATCACCTCTCATTCTTCTAAACTCAGAATATAGGCCCAGTCTCCTCAATCTCTCCGAGGACAAACCCACCAACCCAGAGATCAGTCTGGTGAACCTTCATTGCACTCCCTTCTATGGCAAGTATATCCTTCCCAAGGCAAGGAGACCAAAGCTGTGCAAAATACTCCAGGTGTAGTCACACCAAGGTGCTATACAATTACAGCAAGATTTCTTTACACCTGTACTCAATTGCTTGCTGCACCTGCATGTTAGTTTTCACTAACTTATGAACCAGGACACTCAGGCCCCTTTGGACATCAACGCTTCCCAATCTCTCACCATTTAAGAAATACTCTGCGTTTCTGTTTTTCCCACCAAAGTGGGTAACTTCACATTTTTCCACATTATATTCCATCTGCCATGTTCTTGCCCACTCGCTTAGCCTGTCCAAATCCCCTTGAAGCCTCTTTGCATCCTCCTCACAACTTTCAATCCCACCTAGTTCTGTGTCATCAGCAAACTTACAAATATTACATTTGGTACCCACATCCAATCACTGAATATAGATTGTGCATAGCTGGGGCCCCAAACAATAATGCTCGAGGTACCCCACCAGCCTAAGCCTGCCAACTTGAGAATGACCTGTTCACTCCTATTCTCTGTTTTCTGTCCATTAACCAGTTCTCAATCCATGCCAGTATATTACCCCCAATCCCATGTGCTCTAATTTTCTTTACTAACCTCCTTTGTGGGACTTTGTCATAGCCTCCTAAAAATCCAAATACACCACATCCACTGGTTCCCCCTTACCTATTCTGCTCGTTACATCCCCAAAAAACTCAACAGGTTGCCAAACATTATTTCCCTTTTATAAATCCATGTTGACTCTGCCCAATCCTACCATTATTTTCTCAGTGTCCAGTTATCACATCCTCTATAGGAAGCCTGTACCGTTGAACTTGCCTTTCAGTATACTTAGCAGTAGGCCCTTTAAAATGCTCGTAATACACAGAAGTGCACTTCTAGACCGTATTCACAAACCATTTATTATGATGTGCTTTCATGACTTACAGTAGTGTGTTCAAGAAACAGCCATGAGCCACATGTAGCCTGGCAATTCAGCCAACAAAGCTCTGGTAAATCAGTATCATTTGTGTTTCTATTTTCTACTCATTGGTTTGCCCTGTTTTGATTTTATCTGGGCCTCCTAGTTTGCAAAGGGCTGTTTTTGGTACTGTTGCCTCATTAGTGTACAAATATTAAAATCAGAAGATCAGATCCATATCGGTGGTTTGAAATCTATGTAAATGAATAGGAACAGGCATTTAAAACCTTAACCGTGGTCCCCTGCCTCCACAGTAGGCATTCATGTAACTGAACAAAAAGCCTGGACACTCCCTTAACTAGAGATCTGAATCTGCTGCTTTACTGCTATGCAGCAGACACCTAGTTAGCTTAATTTGAAACTTCTAGCACCTTCATTGGTGAACATAGGTAGTTACTGCAGAATGAAGTTGTGCTATTTTTAACATGCAGTAATTCAGCCCTTAAACCAATAACAGTGAGAGCTGAAAGGTCACCTACCTTCACAGGGAAGTAGTAGCAGCGGAAACTAAGGTGGTCGCGACCACACAGTGGAGGATGTTCTGATCTCATGTGCATCTCCAGGTGCTGGAAGAAATCATGGTCCTGTGGAAAAGTAGATCGAATTCTGGTTAGAAACAAAAGGAATTAAACATGTCTGAGTACAAGATCTACATTAACAAATGCCCTTCCCTTAAAACCAAGGTGGTTTTTTACCATCACTCAGGATGTGTGGAAGAAAATGTACGGCTACCAGGAAACAAGAGTTTACTCACTAAGTCCACTGGCAAAGGCATGAGATTCTGCCCAAGCCCAGTGCTTGGGAAGCTGTTCTAAACAGATGTAGTAACATGCTTAATTGGACTGTATTTATTTTAACCTGCTGTTTGTTATACAAAAAGCTCATTCATTAAATTGTACCTCAACATACACCGAAATCAAACAAATTGAGAATCTGATGTATCTAAACAACCTAAAACAAAAATTAGCTGCTAATAGTGCAATTTCTAAGTGGTTACATACAGAAACATCAAGCTTTAGTGGTTGATTTAGTAACAGGAATGTGGAACTGAGCATCACAGCCCAGAAATGTGCCAGATTTGAACTGAGTAAGCTGATCTCACCCAGAACAGCTGAACCCTATATTCATTGGCATGGCAGCGAGAGAGACAGAGACAGAGAGAGAGACAGAGAGAGAGAGAGACAGAGAGAGAGAGAGACAGAGCACAAGAGAAAAACCAGCCAGCGAGCATCACCATTTCTGATTGCCAATAGGCAAAACCTACTAGATGATGCTATGCATAGCCAGGTAGATTGATAATTATTTAGGCTCATAGACACATGCATGGAACTGTACCGCTTGTACCCTCAACTTCAAGAAAGCAGATCTCAACACCAAGCAGGCATCGTAGCAGCAAAACTCCAAAGGAAAGCTGATAATGATAATAGTATCTGACCCCCTACCTCGTGTGATGTGAATGGGACCAGGATCCCGATGCCTCCAGACAGTGTTGTGTACACAAGCGATTCTGAACCACCAGGAATTAATGTGGTCTTCTGCAGTGAAAGTACTGATTCTCCCACATGGTAATTAACAATGATCTCAGCCTGAACAAAGAACACAATCACAATTACACAAAGACTTTCCCCTCTTGCTCGGGCCCTGACCTCATGTTGAAGAGTTGCAAGTAACCAATCCCACATACAGGCCAGTCCAAACACTTGTTTCTGTGATTTCCCCCATATGGGCAGTTTCCAGAGGCACTGAATCAAATAGTGGGCGAGTTGCCTGATTGCCTTCAGGTAGTCAGAGAAGCACGACCAAAATCCCGGAGAGCAGGCTATCGAACTACGATTGCCGTGGAGTGTATTGGTGGATCACACAATGCCACGTGAAAGTATGAAAAACATCTAGCAGCTCAAATGTACATACTCTGTCCTTCCAAATTTGGGTTATGAAGAAAGTATGAAGCCAATGATTACAGGCCTTTCTCTGGTGGCGGCAGCATTAATTTAAGGCGATAAATTAACATTATGCAAAAAACAGATTGGTAACAACATTGAAGCACTTCAGCTGAAGTGATTTGTCTTATTGGTTCCTAAGTAAGCAAGCTATTGCCATCATTATGGACCTATCCTCCTAGATAGAGTGGCTACAGCAGGAAGAGGAAAATAAAATCACATCAGCCAAGGCATTATAAAATCAAAAGTATAAGTTCCATCTTCAACCAGACTTGGAGTTTAGGTTTGTGATGCCAACCAATATTCCTATGGCATCAGCCTAATGATAAATGATTATTGCACTGGTATACAATATATACTCCATTTGTAGCAAACCTCCACTTTACCTGTGATTCTCGGCACACCTGCTGCTACATACATCTCCATTTAGAGGTTGCCTTTGCCTGGTCTAGCCTTGGGATGTTGAACCAGGCCATAACACAGTGCCATTTCATCTCAGTTTTTCCCATTTCAGCAAAGCTGAAATCCCAGCTAACATGCAGTGTGCCAAGATCCTTGTTAAAATCAAAATGTTGGACCTTTTCCCTTCTCTTACTGTTGGGAAGTGGCCAGCCTCTCTTTGACACAGGTCCACATCTCATCCATACATGGTGCAGAGTGATCCTGATGCAGGATACTGGTTGCGTTTGCACCCCAGAACTAAGGTTGAGTAACCTCATCACTGTGTAAATATGAATGTATACAGATGCTTATTGGCAGCTAAAAGCCATAAGGAAGAAAAGTCTCATGACCATAAGCATTGTACCAGATAAAATTTACTGCATGTGGCTGTCAGCCTGAAGTGTCTGGCAGTGCAAAATGTAACTAAACAGCAAGTCTCCATCGCGTTGGCATGGTTACAGAAACAATAACCAACTTCTCCCCAACCCCCTGAATCTCGGTGGTCATCACAGTAAAGGGACATTATTTTGTGGGGAATGGAATACCTATTCCGCTCCGCTCAGACTTCGCCAAATGTGCCACTGAGACTTTATCCCACTTCCCGCACTAGCTGTCCGGTCTTTCTTCCTGAGCTATATTGCCAATGTTGTGTTATAAGCCTATGTCCAGAATCATTTGATGCAATTGCCTCTATCTTTAAAAATATTGCCTTACCTTCTGGGAAGCTCCATTAAGCAGCCCTCTATCCCACAATGCTTTGTTCCCAGTGGGATCCTCATCAACATCGTCACTTGTGTTTGGAGGCAATCTTACCTGCAACAGTTGGAGCTTATTCTTAATAAATGGTGCTTATGTTCTGCTATGTCCCCTCCCAAAAAGACATATGACTAGAAATACTGACTGCAGCATTTCACTGCTCAGATGTACTTAATCTAAGCAACCATAGCGAACAATCCGTCAATCATGAAAGACTAGTGAACCAGTGACAGTTGCTATACGCCACCAACTGACATGTATTTGCAACTAGTTTATCAAACAGTTTTAAATTATATCAGATTTGATTGTATGAGTAGGGGTCTGATAATTTATAATCCAGTCCCTGCCACTTAAAACTTCCACATTTAAAATGGGCATTTATATATTAGCCATCTTCATTAAGGTCAATTAAATTACCAGTTACAATATCTTAAGGAGTCGAGTTATTTCAGGCAGAAACATCTGTGCTTCATTATAAATATCCTGCATGGGAGAAATCCTCAGTCATATAGGCTTTGAGAAAAACATGTTATTTGTCTGTGTACATTTCCTAGACTTGACAAGGAGAGTTTAGATTGCGCATCTCTCAATTATTTCTTCAGCTGGCATAACTTCAAAAATTTAGGATGGGAATTCTCTTTTTTTTAAAAATAAGGCAAAAAAAATCGCACGTGCTGAGATTATGACTTACAAAGCAAGACGGAATTAGTTGAGTGATATTATCTAAGCACAATTATTTGGTCTTGGCTCCAACTAAATAGAGAAGACCAAAGCCATTGCCTTCGGTCCCCGCCACAAACCATTTCCTAGCCACCAATTCCATCCCTGTCCCTGGCAACTGTGCGAGGCTGAAAGAGACTGTTCACAACATTTGACCCTGAGATGACCTTCTGACCCTACAAAGCCACATCACGAAGACAGCCAATTTTCATTCACCTCTGTGATATCACCCAATTTTGCCCTGCGTCAGTTCAGCTTCCAGCTGAAACCCTCATTCGTGCATCCGTTACCACTAGACTTGACTTGTCCAACGCACTCCTGGGTGGCTTCCCACATTCTACCCTCCATTAACTTCAGCTCATCTAAAAATATACTGCCTGCCTCAAAATTCACACCAAGTCCTGTTCACACATCACCCCGCGCTCCTTGACCTACACTGGCTTCAGTTATGCAAAGACTCTATTTTAAACTTCTCATCTTCAAATTCCTTCATGACCTCGCCCCTTCCTACCTCTGTAACCCCCTCCAGCCCTACAACCCTCAAAGATAGCTGTGCAATTCCAATCCTGGCTTCTTGCACATCCCCAATTTTAATCACTCCACTACTGGCAGCTATGCATTCAGCTTCCAAGGCACTAAGCTCTGGAATTTCTCCTCAAAGTTCTCTTTCTCTTTAAGCTGCTCCTTAAAACCTACGTCTCCACCCAAATACCTCATTTGACTCAATTATCAAATTTTGTTGGATAACTCTTTGAAACATCTTGGAACATTTTACTAGGTCTAAAATGCTACATAAATACAAGTTGGGCGGCGCAGTGGTTAGCACCGCAGCCTCACAGCTCCAGCAACCCGGGTTCGGTTCTGGGTACTGCCTGTGCGGAGTTTGCAAGTTCTCCCTGTGACTGCATGGGTTTCCGCCCACAGCCAAAGACTTGCAGGCTGATAGGTAAATTGGCCATTGTAAATTGCCCCTAATGTAGGTAGGTGGTAGGAGAATGGTGGGGATGTGGTAGGGAATATGGGATTAACGTAGGATTAGTATAAATGGGTGGTTGTTGGACGGCACAGACTCGGTGGGCCGAAGGACCTGTTTCAGTGCTGTATCTCTCTATCTCTAAGTTGCTGTTATTGTTATTTAATCCATCTTGCTCAACAAGCTACTTCTATAAGAATTACAGGCAATGACAGACCAACATATCCAGACAGGGCAGAAAATGCTGGAAATACTCAGGTGGTCAGGCAGCAGCTGTGGAGAAAAAGAGTTAACGTTTCAGGTCATTACCTTTCATCAGAACAGTTGAGGGAACTAAAAATGTTCGCCATAACCCAAAAAGACCTGTCGTAAGTTACCAAATAGTAAAGATATCAAGGGATATGGGGATAATGTGGGAAAAATAGCATTGAGGTAGGTCAGCCATGATCTAGTTGAATGATGGAGCAGGCTCGAGGGGCCGAAAGGCCTACTCCTGCTCCTATTTCCTATGTTGTGTATTAATCTGTACTCATTTGCAAATCACTGAAGTGGTGCAAACATTTTGTGTACCAACACTGACTGCCATAATGTCTGTCAGAAGTTACAGGACAACTGTTTTTTTTTAAAAAGGCACTAAAAAGCATTTGTTTCAGAAAGCATTTGTTACAGTTGTTCCACCAGCTGTTGCATACAGCCAGCAAATGGTGCACACACTAACAGGCCCACTATAAATGGCTACGCAAAAGGTCTGCTGAAATGCAGGTATACGCTAGTTTGCATATCTGGTCAACTGTAATAGAACAGTTCCGACTTACTTACCCAATGACATTAAATGTACCTGGGTTGCTGGGGGTTTTCATGTGCACACAGCAGCCTGATTCAGCTCCATCTCTAACACTTTCCCACATGAAAAAAGGCATAGGAGTCAGGTCAGTCAGAAACCTGTCAGCAGCCACCCTGAAAACATCATTGGCTGAAGTGTTCAGGTACACTATGTTTCCACGGAATAGAACGTGTAGCAATCATGTTTTGAAATTTCTCAGCCACTTGCCGCACAACAAAAGACCTAAACACAAGTGATTTTAATGCATGCTTTGGACAGAAGCTTGCCTGAAAATAAGTTATTTTCCCCATAGATCCCATGCTAGATTAGTCTCCTCAGATAGAGCAGGGTGGGTTTAAATGCAGGATGGACAGCTGTCTTGCACAAATTCCAAACAATAAGCCAATTCATTAGCGACAGTTGGTAACCCAGGAGATGTCTGGCACCTTAGTACTCAAACTCTTTTGTTCTCTGCGGGTGAGAGGAGTATGTTTTTTTTGAAGGGAGTCAGGCAGGAGCAGGCTGCAAATGTGGAACCTCTGCCCCTGGTTGGGAAACATTTGTGTTTTTAACTTTAAGTAAACGGGCTCACCACGCCAAGCTGGCAAATGTGCATTCTTTATTTTTTCCAATGGTACACAAAATAACAGACGAACTGAATGCTTACAGTCGAGCAACCCAAGCAAGGCTCATTATCTCCACCCACACTCTAATAATCACCGGCTCTTATTCCCTGGTGAGGTCTTATGAAAACTGATTAAAGGAATGGTAAAGTAGTGGTAATGTTACTGGACTAATAATCCAGAGGCCCAGACTAATACTTTGGAGACAGCAGTTCAAATCCCACCAAAGCAGCTGGTGGAACTGAAATTCAACTAATTAATAAATCTGGAATAAAATGCTAGTCTCAGTAATGGCGATCATAAAAACCCATCCGATTTACTAATGTCCTTGAGAAGGAAACCTGCCATCCTTACCCAGCCTGGCCTACATGCTACTCCAGACCTACAGCAATGTAATTGACTCTTAACTGCCCTCTGGAATGGCCTGGCAAGCCATTCAGTTGTATCGAACCGCTACAGGAAAGTCAAAAAATCTGGACAGACCACCCAGCATCAACCTAGGCACCAGAAACAACAAAGGCAGACCCTGCCCAGTCGGCCCTGCAAAGTGCTTACTAACATCTGGGGACTTGTGCCAAAATTGGGAGAGCTGTCCCACAGACTAGTCAAGCAACAGCCTGACATAGTCATACTCACCAAGTCATACCTTACAGCCAATGTTTCAGACTCCATTAGGGATGGAAAATGAAAGCTGGCCTTGCCAGCGATGCTCACATCCTAAGACAAAATTTTTTAAATGCCCTCACCCAACTGCATTCCTTTACATCAGTTCTATCGTCAGTCAGAGGGTCCACTGCGGAATCAAATGGTACCACTTTCAGTGTGCACCCACACCAGTGTGCCTAAAAGGACCAGGCACTTAACTAAGAATTATATCTCAGCTGGCTGCACAAGTTTGCAGGAATGGACAAAGCCCAGTATTTCACTTACCACGCTGATGTTGCCAAATTTATCAGCACCAGCCATGGTTTCATAGTCCAACAGACAAGCCGTGGTGATCCAGCGGGGTAACGTATCATCAGCAAAGATGATCAGCTGGTTCTCGTTTCGTTTGTAACGAATCCAGAAGAAGCTTTCCTGCACGTCCGAGACAATGACTCTGTGTCCGATGGTGTGGATCGCTACTATGAAATTTGGAATGTGCTGAAGAAAGTAAACCGCAGAAAGAGAAAGTTACAGATGTTCATTTCACAATAAGATCCTTTATGTAATTCGAAATTAATATCCTAGTTTGCTACCGACCATCCCTCTTTCACCTATAGAAAGATGTTGTGGGTTGCATCGTAATTGCCACACCACCACACCCTGTACTCCCTCTATCTCTATTTTCCCCTCTCCAATTGTTGACACACCAATGGAGCAAGTGCAGTGAAGTTTCTAACTTTCAATCAAAGCAGCAAAAAATTAGAAGTATCAGAAACATACAAGGAGACTTTATTTGGGTACATTACAGAAAAGGATCAAGTTTTGATAGTGTCTGAAAAACTGAAATGCATGAAATGCTGGTACCCAACTCCCCATGAAGATCAGAACACTCAGAAGCAACAAACTGTTCCTGCACAGGCAGCCCTTCTGATATTCAAGTCCTGCATATACAAAACTCATTTAGTAATTCTGCACATCTAGATTAAAAACATTTACTCTGAAATCATATAAAGCTTGGACGCAGACACATTTCTGGATTCTTCACTGGAAGTTTATTGATAGACAATGTCTTGATCAAATACATGCTGCAATTTCCCAGGATAGAACATTGCTGGAACATGAAAAGACAGTTGCACATAGACATCCTATTAAAACCCAGGAGGGCTCTTAAGCCTCCATTTATAGTTCAACCCTGCTGGGCAGGGGGGGGGGGGGGTGGGGGGGGGAAATTGTACTTGGGTTGGGATGCCCAGAGTTAAATGCGATCACCTGGGCCTATTTCAGCAGAAATCAGTAGCACATTCGCACTGGCTACTTCAGTTATGAGCCTCCCACTCTGCAGACTTTGTTAACCCCCCATGGAAAAAAGTAGAAAGGGCTTTTCACTCTGAAGACCAAAGTTCACTATTGCGATTTCCACCCCCAGTCATCCACCCAGCTCAATGTAGCTGTTCGTCTTTGCAACATGTCCAATGCTTTAAATTGTAAAAGGGCCTGGTGCATTGAAGGCTGTCCAAAGTTCATAATTTGGAGGGCTATCAGTAAGTGTCTCGTATATTTTACCTGCAAATTTTTTTGGTCTCTCAAAGTGTCTCTCTTTTGGAAATGTCCATCTATACAGGTTTCACTGTATTTTTTAAAAAACATACCTCTATTTTGCTGCTTTCTCTTCGTCCCACCCCTGCCCTGTACTATGCATCCCTAGCAGTCATACTAAATTGTGCAAGTAGGGAGTCTACTTTCTTTCCTATGGTCAAGTGCTCTGTCCCTCCCATCACAATTGCAAGAACAGTACCTAGTTCCATTGCACTATGTTGCCATGAACAATTGGACCAATAGCAGCTATCAGTTTCAAGCATAACCATAAAAACCCATCACCCCCAGCAACCATCAACAGCTCAGCTCTACCTTATTTTCACATTTTCTCAGCAGTTTCTTCTTCCCCAGGTCATAGATGCGCAGGAGCTTTCCCAATCCGACCAGAACACGGCCTTGGAAAGGGGCGATGGCTGTTGGAACATCTTCAATGGATGTCTAGTGGGGAGTGCAGTGCAGGGACAGGAAGAGAGACGGGGGGTTGTATGGAACAGAGTAGAAATAAAGACACAAACAGAACAATTTTGTTTATATTAAGGTAATGAATTACTTCAGTTGCTTAAATGCCAAATATTACATTCTACAGCTTTAGATGTTTGTCTTGGACGGGTACTATAAATTGCAATTAAGATTCATGTACTCAAGCATATTCTGTGATGTCGGTGCCAAACTATGATGGACTTGAGTGCAGTGTGTTTGAACCATGAGCCCGCACCCCACTCTCCCCCCACCACTTATCAGTATAGGTGTGTTACAAATTTCGTGTCTGTCTTAGATATTCTCTTGAATACATGAGTGCTCAAAACATTTTGTAATTAGGGCTGTGCATATACTATCCAATATCTAACTATAAACACATACCCCAGGAGTGTGGTCTGAACCAGATAGTCACATCTTTCAACTGTTGCCCCTTGTGCACCTCTCCAATCTTTCCAAAGGCAGGATAAGAAAATATTTATCAAAAGATCAGACAAACATTGTTAATCCACTTTATTTCAGTGTGAACATAAAGAGCAAGAGTTATGGCCATATTCACTGAATTCAAATCAGTACCACTTGTCCACACCGTAACAAATAACAAACGTGCTACATTTACTAGCATCAGTGAGTCACCTTGCCTCACTTAAACTAAGTAACTTCTCTCTCCTCTCCTGCATTCAAACTTCTGAGCTTGGTAAAATCTTGCCTGGACAGATTTTTAATTAAAAATCTGGCCCTCATAGTATATTCTTGACTCTGCTTTCCTGTGTTCACAACATGAGGGAAAGGCACTGGATCCAGCACAATAGGTACAAGATGTTGCTCAATTATAAAACTGGATAATGAATTGTTTATTGTAAGCAGCTTCTGGGAAAGTAATTTCAATGTCCAGCAAATTAGCATTTAATTACCTTTTTGTCTCAGTCCTTTTTAAGTGAGAGAGAGAATTTTAACCATGTCTAATCCACCCCAATCTGCCACCAAGATCCCAATCAATAAACGATCTGCCTGCCATAATTCATTTTATTTAATAGGAGTTTCAGCATCTTGGGTTTAAAAACAAACCATGCAACTATTAAAAGCAGCTTTTATTCAGCCGTGTTTAGCTCACTGAAAAGTATCACAAGAACCAAGGAAGATCTATCCAGAGTGGTGTAGCACAACATTTGATAGAGGCAAAGCATAATGGAATCAGACCACAACTGTCCAGGTTTGATTGTTGGTCCATGTAGTTAGCTGAGCTCAGGCAGGGTAGCAGTAGGGGTGCTACAACGGACATCAGCACTCAACTAGGGAAGGGACAAATCAGCCAGGATTCCTGCTCCTGATTATTAGCCAGTAGCCTCTGTAGTAAGGTACCCATGCAGAGAGTTCAGGTGAGGCAGGATTGGGCCCAGCTGTGAAACTCTGCAATCTCCATTTGCCTGGTGCTACATATATTAGGCTCACACATTAAGAATGACCACTGGAGTGAGCTACTGGATGGAAAGAGGCAGAGTGAAGTAAATTGGAAAACCTCCACAAAAATTAGAAACACAGAAAGACGGTGGCAGCTTTTTGAGCTGCATTAGGATCACCCTATAAGCATGCTGGAAATCCATGGGACGTAACTAGAAGTAAATAAAATAAATTTAACAATCTGCAGCCTGCTTCCTCCCATAGGCACCACAGTCTCACCTTGTGCACAAATTCCAGCTTCTCTCCATTGTTGATTAGCTTGTACGTATAAATATATCCACCTCCAACTGAACGAGGATTGAGGATCAGGTCCTTGCCAACTCCTACCAGCACGTACCAATCATCGCCACCATTCCCAAACTTACAAACAGCAATACTGGGAACACAATACATCCACATGAGTACATATTAATGACTTCAATAAATACCCAACAAATGAATGGTTCAACTGTGTGCACATACTTAGTCCCACTCAACAGTATAGTGGAGGAATAAAAGCACATGAGCCACAAGCAATAACTACTCAAAATATTCAAATATTGCATTTGTGTCTTTTTCTATTAATGCTACACATTCCCTTCCCCAGCAACTAACTCTTATGTCAAAGAGGGGTTAAAGATGCTCATATTTTTTATGAGATACCTGGTCAATAATAATAAACTTGTGAGCTACTGACACCCAAGGAAGCCAAAATTTTTATTAAGATAAACTAGATTTTCACATAGTTTACAGCCTTCGTGTACTAGTGTCTGTACAGGTACACTGACAAGTACTATAGATTGATACTGAGCCAGTAGGCCATGTGCCCCGTTGGAATAAAGAAATCCAATTAAGTATGTACAGGTAGATAAACATGTACGGATAAAATGCTGTAGACCATGTAACCTGCCAAGTATGTTCAATTTATCACGCAGTTATTGTGCTAAAACCTGTTATACCTGAATGCTGCTTCATTCTGTTCCAACTGAATCTGATCATACACATTGCCTTGGATGGGGTTCATTACTCGAACAACAGATGCCCACTGTCCGCTCCCTGCCTTGGGGGATCCAAAAATGGATTCTGGCAAGTTCTCGTTCAAAAAGGCAGCTGCCATCTCTGCTGCCAATTCTCGCTCATCCTCTCCAGCTGCTTCCACCATTTCCTTAGCAACAGATAACGCTGAAGCATTAATATTTTGATGACGTGTTAACACATATTAAATCAATTTAATGCTAAGATCCACACATCCAACATTTTCTGCTCTTAAACAATGGGCGGCACAGTGGCGCAGTGGTTAGCACCGCAGCCTCACAGCTCCAGCGACCCGGGTTCAATTCTGGGTACTGCCTGTGTGGAGTTTGCAAGTTCTCCCTGTGTCTGCGTGGGTTTCCTCCGGGTGCTCCGGTTTCCTCCCACATGCCAAAGACTTGCAGGTTGATAGGTTAATTGGCCATTATAAATTGCCCCTAGTATAGGTAGGTGGTAGGGAAATATAGGGACAGGTGGGGATGTGATAGGAATATGGGATTAGTGTAGGATTAGTATAAATGGGTGGTTGATGGTCGGCACAGACTCGGTGGGCCGAAGGGCCTGTTTCAGTGCTGTATCTCTAAACTAAACTAAACTAAATGAATAGTCAACGTATTCAGAACAGAATTAGCGACATTACAATTCAGTAACTTAAAACTACAGTTGCGAAAAGAACCCAACAGTTACATATATACAAAGAAGCAACTTTCCTGTTGACATTTAGTAATCTATTTTACTATCAGGTTATGTCTTTCAGCATATATTGTGCAGTAAGAACTAGCGTTTACAGGACTGAGCTGGAGTTGTAGCTGGTGACTGGCAGTTACCTCAGCCATTTGTTGTTTGCGCTGGGCTTTGGTGGCTTCCGTGTAGGCATTGTGATCGGTCTCGATGGCAATAATGTTGTTGCTCTCTGGGTGAATGACAAACTTCCTTGGAGTGTACTGTAGAGAGAAGGAAACCTGATTGAACACTGCTCCCAGCTTCTCGAGAGCCAAGATTCTGCAAAGAAATCAAAAAGATAAATGGAAACCTTGCAGTCTATACATCACTCCTTTGTCACTACACTCATGCAACAGATCAACTTAAAAGCCCTTTGATCAGGATTAATCTAATTTATGGAATCGCACTAAAACGTGTTATCTTACAAATTTTGATTTGCTTCAATTGATGAGGGAAATTCAGTCCACACTGTCTACCTGGACTTTCAGAAAACCTTCGATAAAGCTCCTCACACTAGGTCACTGGTCAAAGGAAGACATCTAAAGTTGCATCGGAAGACATCATCAGGGGGAATTGGGGATTGGTTAAGGGTAGCTCAGCCATGACGTGCTGCACATGACCAAAATGTACACTGCAAAGGACATGCAAACTATAGAATCAAAATAGTGAATGGCATTGAAACCAGAAAGCACAGCTTGAGAATAGTAATGAGCCAACTTTAAATCAGAAACATTGCAGTAATCACAAGATATCAGGTGAAACACGGACTGAATGTATCATCATTTTAAAAGTTGTTCACTTTTTATTCTGTGCTGACGCTACATTTATCAAAGTTAGCTACCATTTGCCATTGTGAGGTCCATTCCCCTTGCACATCAAAATCTTTTGACAGTAGAGGAATACAAACTTAACCCTTGCAGATTTTGGTGTCATCTGGAAACTTACTGACCACACCCCCAAAGACATTATTGAGGTCATTAATAAAGACTGTGAACAGTAGCAGGCCATGGAATGATTCCAGGGACACAACTAGTAGCAAACCTCTAGGTTTATCCACATCCATTAACTACAACCTTTTAAGCTATGGGATTGGAGCCAATTCCTAGTACAGCTTGTCCAACTCCGACTGATACAAAGATTCTACCTTGTTAAATAACTAACCTAGTGTGTGTCAACTTGTGCAGCATATATGATCTTCTGCAGGATTTGTTCATCAGACATTTGTACCACATAACCTGGCCTTGTAACCATGCCTTCGTGATCAGAGCATCTACAAGAAAAGCTGCATGCCAAGCATAAAGAACTTTGGTATCAGGGATCTTGTCCTGCTATCTGGTTACTAGATGTCTCAGGCACCTTAATTGAAAGTGGTTCACTTTTTTAACATGGTGTGAATATGCTGTCCAAGTTTCACAGCCATACAGCAGGGATCAGTTCAGGAGCCCTCTATACTTGGAGCTTAGTCTGCAGTCTGATACCTGTCCCCAAGGAACCAGGGAGTTTGCAAAAAGCTGAGCTGGCTTTGGCAATTCTGCAAGATGCTTCTGCATCAATATGGACTTTTCTAGACACCTGTGCCACACAAGTGCCAGGCAATGACCATCTCCAACAAGACAGCATCTATGTTCAATGACATTACCATCACTGAATTCCCCCATCAACATCTTAGATGCTACCACTGACCAGAAACTTAACTGGACCAGCCATGTAAATACTGAAGTCAGAGGCTTGGAATTTGCAGCAAGTAACTCACCTCATGATTCCCCAAACCCTGTCCACCATGTACAAGCCACAAGTCAGGAGTGTGATGGAATACTCTCCACTTGCCTGGATGAGTGCAGCTCCAGGAATACTCAAAAAGCTGGACACCATCCAGGACAGCTGCCTGCTCGAATGACACCCCAACCACTACCTTAAAAACATTCACTCCCTCCATCACTGGCGCACTGTGGCCGCAGTGCATATCATCTACAAGATGCACTGCAGCAACTTGCCAAGCCTCCTTTGACAGCACCTTCCAAACTCATGACCTCTACTACCTAGAAGAATAAGGGCAGCAGACACATGGGAACACCACTATCTGCAAGTTTCACTCTAACCTACACACCATCCTGACTTATTTCGGGTTCCTTCAATGTTGCTAGGAACTCCCTCCTTATCATCATCATATTGGACTGCAGCGGTTCATGGCAGCAGCTTACCACCACCTTCTCAAGTAATTCGGGATGGGCAATAATGCTGTTCTTGCCAATGATGCTCACATCCCTTGAATGAATAATAAAAAAGACAGGGTACTGCCCAGGTACATGGATCTGCTCACAGCTTGAAGACAATGGTCACCAACAGTGATCATTCGTAGAGTGCAATCACTGCCTGTGGCTGGTTGGAAGAATATCACCATTGTCTTAAGGTCGATAGTCGTGCCAAATTCAGGAAAGTGTTGAAAGGTGGTTCATGATTGACTACATATCAAATTGGGAGTAGGCCCCAAGAGTATAGTCAGCAGCAAATAAGAGTTCACAAACAAGTTCTTCAAGCGCCTTTGCTTTAGCTTGCAGTCTAAGGCTGAAGTGCTGCCCATCAGTCGAGTCTGACTTTGAGTCTGACTATTTCGAGATTATTGATAGCCATGAGAAACATATGATGACACAAGGACACATCCTTGCTTTACTCCATTTGTAACACGAAAGGAGGTGGAATTGTCTCCATCTTCCATCACTCAAGCCATCATGGAATTGTTTGACCATTTCATGGTTCAGGTCATTTTTTTTTGGTAGAACCTACCTCAGCGTGTTGGTGGAGATTGCCACAATACCCTCAGGACACTGCTCAGAGGCAAAGCCAGATGCATACTCTAGAGTTTCATAGGACAGAGGCGTCAGGTGGAAACGCGATTGGTAAGAGTAGCTCAGCCATGACCTGCTAGACATGGCCAAAACCTACACAGGTCAAGGAAACAAATATAGAATTAAAATAGAATAGCAATGAGATTAGAAATCACTGCTTGAGAACATCAACAAGCCAACTTTAAATCAGAATCATTGCAGTAATCATAAGTTATCATGTGAAACACGGACTGAATGTATCATCATTTTAAAGTTCACTTTTGAGAATTGGAGGATAATGACATCAAACAATAATACCCCTAGAGATTTTGTAACATTACAGTACCATTTCCATATTTTTTCCTTTCACAAGGATCCAAAGTCACACAAAAGTGCTCCCAGGATCCTAATTTGGTAAAACCCCTTATAAATATCCAGACAAGAAATACAAAGGCAAATCCAGACAGCCAGAGGTACACCGCTGTGTACAGAAATTACTTTCTGCAGGTGCAAGGACAAGCAACAAATGGTTTCAGCTACCAGCATTTTTAAAACAGCAGAGTTTGCTGGAGAACTATGATCAGTGAGTATCTGCTGTCCTGGGCATGCTACCAAAAGCTGCACTCGCAATTTTCATGTCATTATCGGCCAACCCATCAGCTCGTGAAGGTCAAGGATACAATTGTGCACACTCACTGCTTCTTGTCCTTGCATCCTGACCCTAAAAAGCTTGACGGGTCGTGATCCAAGATACCTTGTCCTCGTGTCAGATAAATCGCCAGTCACTGGGTCCAACACTGTTCTTAATAACACTCCATTCTAAAAGAATCACAGGAAAATCTTAGAATACACTATGCCAGGAAACAGGTACTCAGCCAGGAAGAAGACACACAGAAATGCAGCAGCACATCTAGTATCTGTATTTATACCAAAAGACTTGCAGTCAGCCCCATGTGCATAGCTAAAGCAGACCCTCGCTCTGGGTGACAGTGCTGCGTTGCAGCTAGTCCCACCAGAAGGTGCTAGAATCAGAGCCGCGCTAAACCCTTACACAGCATAGTTCTGATTTCAATTGTGCTCCAGGGTCATAGCAATGGCACAAAAGCATGCAGCAGATGCCAGGGACTCAGTCCACAGTGAGCAGAAGAGGAGTATCCAAAGAATCAACAAGTCATTCATGTGCATCTCCAAGCAGCAGGTTGCAGACCAGTTTAGGAGAAGTGAGAAGCAATTCGCCTGTCCATCCACAATGTTTGTCTGGTGCTGGGCCATGATTTAATTGGAACCCCCAAAGCCACCTGAGCAGCGACGGTTGAGTGGTTTATATTATTATTTGAATCCTCATTAGATTACAGCCTTGCACTGAATACCATAGTAACAGACCATTCGGCACAACTGGTCTGCACCTATGTTTATGCACCATACTCCGCCTCCTCCCATTCTATTGACTTCCATGCACCCTCTCAACATATACTTCTATTCCTTTCCCGCCCATTCTCTTATCTAGCATCCCCTTAATTACATCTAGCTGTTTGTCTCAATCACCCCATGTAGTAGCAACTTCCACCTTCTCACCACTCTCTGATTAAAGCTTCTCATGAATTCCTTACTGAATTTATTAGTGACTATCTTATATTTATTGCCCATAGTTTTGGACTCCTCACAAGTGGAAACATCTTCTCTACATCTGATCTATCAAACCCCTTCATATTTTTGGAAACCTCCATTAGGTCATCCTTCAGTCTTCTCTTTTCGAGACAGAAACTCAGCCTTCAAATGGTGGTGGGAAATTGCTTTCCCAGCTTAGGCCTCTTGTGCTGGTAGCAGGGAATATCACCGACAGACTGCAAGATTACTCTATGTAACAAACATAATGCAGTCCCTCAGTGAATGATTAACTATGATGAATATCATCACACATTCAATGTCTAGCGCAACACTGAGAAAGTTACACAATTCATTGCCACTAACACTCCCTGACTCATGCTGTTGAGTTTACTCACCTGTAAACCAATGTTTAAGTACAAGAAGCCAATGGAACCCTTCTCTCCCAGCTCATCCTGTTTTTCTGCACCCCCCATCTCAACTATACAGAGAGATTCCGGTTGTGCAGGAAGTGCTTGCATACTGAGAGGCTGCAGGCAGTCCTGAGAATGACAAGGAAGACAAGATTAATACAGCTCTCTAAATAGGATGATTGGATGGTACTAAGCAAAGCGGACCAGAAAGGTCCCACGTTCAATCCCTGGTCTGTGTAGTCAGCACTGTAAAATATTACTGTGGAAGTTTCTGAACATGAGAGGTCAGTTCCTCCTGCAAATGTTTTAACATTCAATAGAGGTAGAGTGCAAAGCTACAGTCTAGTGCGGTCACTGATAATGTTCCCTCTCATTTTTCTTTGTTGCGCACAGCCTACCCGTTGCACTGTGCGGACCCTTTAAGATTGTAGTGTGCTCACGCATGCATGCATCTTAATGGGGAGCTGGTTGTGCACAACCTATCTGTTGCAAGGATTACAAGGTCCAGGTCTGAATGCTGATCATTTCTTTTGTGCGCCATTTCATTAGAAGGGAGCAATGAAATTAACTGCTCTCGAGAGGAGGAACAATCCTGGTAAGGTAGCTTGTCTGCATATTTCTATCATTTTGGCATCTAGAGGCTGGAATGCAATATTGCAACAGCAAGCTCCAAGGAGAATCCTCCCTTTGTCTCCAAAAGGTGCTGACTTGTGGGGTTATTATTCAACTAGCAGATTTAAAGAAGTCCCTACATCATCTTTTGACCTAAGTGTTCCATCAACAAATTAGAAGCTCTACCCATCATCTTACGGGGAGGCTCCTCACCCCCACCATCCCCCAAACATGGCAGTAGATGACAGATTTCAATAGCTATCATCATGTAGCATGTGTTAGGTTTCACAGGCTATGCCAAATACAACAGACTCAACTGATTTATAGTTGTGCGCGCTTCTCTGGCCACCAAGGACAGACTTGTAAGAAGCACCTTCCAAACCTGTAACATCTACCAACTAGAAAAACAAGGGCAGCAGGTGCATGGGAATATCTGCAAGCTCCCCTCCAAGTCACGTATCACTGACTTGAAAATATATCCCCGCTCCTTCACTGTCAAAATCCTGGAACTCCCTCCCTGACAGCACTAAGGGTGTACCTAACACAACGGCTGCTGCGGCTCAAGGCAGCAGCTCACCACCACCTTCTCAAGGGCAATTAGGGATGGGCAATAAATGCTGGTTTTGCCAGCAATGTCCATATCCCATGAACAAATAAAAAAATTATAGAATTCATTTTAAACGGGGAAGAGGGTTAGTAACATTGCAATGAGAACTACTACCCAGTATGATGAAACAGTTTTACCAAAAAGCAATTGTGCAAAACCTACCGAAGGGTCCAGAGAAATGATCCTGACTGTGTTGTCTATAAGGCCCACAGCCAAAAATCGAGAACGCTGCTCCCCTGGAGGGACATTTGCTAAACTCATGCAGACAACATCGGTCGACATCTCTTTCCGCTCGGTGTACTCGTTCAGTTGCCCCGACTACAAACAAAATTTTACAAATGCAACACATGAAAAATCTGATACACAAGAACAGGCCAATATTATAGCACACTGTAGCAACAGTTAACCTAACAGGAACAGTCTTACAATTGTAACATTAACTATCAACTACTAAAATAATCATTTCAGATATTTACCAAAAACGTAAGCATTTAAATTCTGCTCACCCCACTGCCCTTTCCCACCATCCTCTTCCCTTCACCCCCAATTCTAAAACTTGTCTAATTTTCTAATCTAATCTAATCTATGCTTTCTAAAGATTAATAATCTTTAACTAATCTGGTTTCTTCTTCTACCTGACTCAGAAGACTCAAAACAGCCACTTTGGAAGTGAGAAGAATTTTCAAAAACAGATCTTGCATCTGTCAACTAAATTTGAATACTGTCTTTTTGTTTTTGCTCACCTACAATCCCAGAATGTAGAGGTGAGCATGGTTACAGCTAGGGAGTCTCTGGCGCCTCCTGGTAGTTGGCTATAGGAAGCAATGATGCCAGCCCAGGATCAGGCCACACACTTGGAAAGGGACATTTAAATGAAATGAGACACTCATCCAGATATTCACCATTTTATATTGACAGCAGGAGTTCTGACTAGTTATCTGATGCACTGCTGTGTATCACTTTACTCACCGGGTCCATCTCAAAGTAGACCAGTTCCCCGCCTGTCAGAGCGATCACCACCTGCCGCTGGTTCACTGCACATTTCACAATTGTCTTCTTACCAGGGGTCTTCCACTCGTTGACTCTCTTATCAGCACGGATGTGACGGATCCCATCAGGGTACACCTAAAATCATAAAGGGAGCTAGACTTTCCTTGGCTCTTAAATGCAATGCAAAATCCCAATTTATAAAAGCCATTAGAGTTACATTGCACCAAATCACAATATCCTTAAAGACAGAAAAATATTCTCAATTCTCCTGCCTCCTACTTTGCTGGCATATCACAGCAAGAAGTCGGACGAGTGCAGTCTGGTTTATTATAAAATTACAGCAGTGAGAGCTGACTACTCTAATTCGATTTAAAATCTAATATCACTATTGTTCCTCCATCGATAATCCCATATTTAATCTTGTTAATAATTTGCCAATTGGAGAGAAGCATCTTTTATTATTTTCACACTCAAAATCTGTTAAGCCCATCCGCATATTTTCTTTTGCGGACTGGGGGCTTCTTCAACAAAGCTTTCGGCTGAGATTAAACACTTACCATATGGATAACAAAGTCAAAAAAATATAGACAATGGTGGAGAGAGGAAGAAAGATTGGTAAAGAAGGCTTATTATAAAAAAAAACTATTACGTAATCTTAACTATTAAAATGATTGCTCGATTGAATGCTTTTCGAATCGTGGGGGAAAGAAAAATCAACTCCACATTTAAAATGCATTTTTTCTTCCTAAAGAAATTCATCTTTAATAAATCATGTCACGTTCTGGCTTGCATAGGAACAGAAGCAGGCCATTCGGGCACTTGGACCTTTGCTGCCACACAACCAGTTTTTGGCTGGTCTGTATTTTAACTCCATCTGTCTGCCTTGGTTCCATAACTCTTAATACCCTGGCCTATCAATCTCATCTTTAAGTTTTCAACTGACTTAGTCTCAACAACTTTTAAACTGGGGCAGGGGAGAAGAATTCCACATTTCCACCACACTTTGTGTGAACGGGCTGCCGAACTCTAGTTTTAATGTTATGCTCCCTTGTTCTGGACTCCCTCCCACCATACGCTTTTATCATCTTAAGCACCTTAATTTTACATCACTCCTTAATCTTCTATACTCTAGGGAATACAATCCTAGTCTATGGAACCAGTCCTTGCAATTTAACCCTTTTAGGCCCATCATCATTCCGTCATGGGGAATTTTCACCGCATCCTCTCTCCAAAGCCAATATATCCGTTGAGGCATAGTTTTCAGAACTGAATGCAGTACTCTAATTAAAGGTCTAACCATAGCTTTATAAAACTAACGTAATTTCCACCCCTTTGTATTCCAGATGCCTTGACAAAAAGGCAATCTTTTAGCCTTTTTAATTATTTGCTACTGTAGGAATGTTCCAATTAACAAAAGGAATGTGACAAATTTCAGCAAAGTACAAAAACAGGACTGTGAAATTATCACTCCACCATAGTGTAAACTTGTCATTTTCACTAAAATTTTAGCACACACAGTACTGAGAATGTAACTTTTTTGCACTTAGGATTGTAGTATTTTTTTTTAAAAAACAGCTGTACAACTACAGATTCTATTTTGCCACTCTGGGGTATTTTGACTAGTCAGACAGTGGAGGAAGTAGTGGTGGTTATTCGGTTGATCAGTGCTAATGGAAGGCAGAGGAGCTATTGAGATGACCTATTAAGCGCATCTCACAACAAGCTTACTAGTTTGAGACATCTCTACATTAAAACAGAACTAATAAACCTCCCGGTACTATGAGTCTGAATAAAGGCCCAAATTCTATAAATTACATAACACACATTCTTCAGCTGACAAGCTGCATAACTGAACTGAAATAAAGGAAAATAGGTATGCAAAACTTCAAATATTGCAGCAGTTATTGAGGCTCTGCTATTTTATGTGCACCAAGTAAATGTTATAAACTGAAGCAGTGCCAGTGCATAGGGCAAAATTAGTTACAAAATACTTATGAAAGTGGATCTAGTATACAAGATTCACAGTAAATTGGTGGAACCATTCCATTTTACTTCTCAAGGCAATAAAGAAATTCTTTCAAGAATCCACACTGTGGCATTAACAAATCTGTCCTTTATAGGCAGGCGCAGAGGCAGCTCAAATATAGCTCAACATGGTACTTCACTGGACCAAGTCAAATTCCATTCCCCTACCTGGACCAGTGCATCCTCACCAAGCAAGGAGCAGGAGAGGGTGGGGGTGGTACCCAGAAATCCAGAGTCTGTCACTTCCTCTACGGTCTCACCAATAGACAGTACCAGTGTGGCGTTCACGAAAGACACAATGATGTATGCATCATACTCATCTAAACACACAAAAGAAAGGTGCAAAATACACTTGCAGGTTAACATTCAACAATGTTAAGAGGTGTATAATTGGCAAATTCAATTACGAAATCAAAAAGACTCATTAGAGTCAGAATTACAGCACAGGAGGCTATTTAGCACATCAAGTCCATGGGGCTCTCTGTACAGCAATCCAGTCAGTCCCATTCCCCCGCTCTATCCCTGTAGCCCTGCAAGTTTATTTTCAAATGCTTATCCAATTTCCTTTTGAAATCATTCATCGTTTCCGCTTCCTCCACCCTCAAAGCATGCGTAAGAAAAGTTTCTCCTCACATCCTTCCTGTATCTCTTGCCCAAAACCTTAAATGTGTCTCCTAGTCCTTGCATCAGCTGATGGGAAGTTTTTCTTTGTCTCGCTTATCTAGACCTGTCAATCTTCCTTTACCTCTAACAAATCTCCCCTCAATCTCCTTTGCTCCCAGGAGAACCACCCCAGCTTCTCCAACCTAACCTTGTAGCTAAACTCCCTCATCCCTAGAAGCATTCTGGTAAATCTCCTCTGCACCCGGTCAAGGACCCTCACATCCTTTCTAAAGTGTGGTGACCAGAACTGGACATTAATATTCTAGTTGTGATCCAACGTGAACTTGAAAATGGTTCAACATAACCTCCCTGCTCTTGTACTCAATACCTCTATTTATGAAGCCCCAGATCCCATAAGCTTTGCTAAATAAATACTCTTTCACTATGGCCTGGATCCTTCAAAGATCTATGCACATGCACACTCCCCAGATCCCTCTGCCCATGCACACTCTTTAGAATTGTGCCATGAAGTCTACACTGCCTCTCCCTATACCTTCTGCCAAAATACATCACCTCACACTTCTCTGTATTACATTCCATCTGTTACTTGTCTGCCCATTCTGCTAGCCTCTCCATGTCCTGTTGCACTCTATTGGTATCACCTTCACTGTTTGCCGCTCCAAGTTTGGTATCATCGGCAAATTTTGAAATTTTAGTCTGCATTCCAATTTCCAAGTATATCAAAATATATCAAAACACAAAGCAGTGGTCCTAGCACTAACCCTTGGGGAACACCAATGTGTACCAAAAACAACCCTTAACCACAACCTGTTTTCTGCCCTGAAGCCATTTTTTTTTAATCCAAGCTGACACTGACTGTTTTAATTCATGAGTCTCAATTTTGTTAACCATCCTTTTATGTGGTACTGTGTCAAACACTTTCTGAAAATCCATACAGACAACGTTGACTGTATTCCCATCATCAACCTTCTCTGTTACTCCATCAAAAAATTCAATTTGTCAAACACAATCTGCCTTTGACAAAATGGTGTTGGCTCTCCTTAATTAACTCAAATCTCCCCAAGTGTCTGTTAATTTTTTCTGATTGTTTCTAAAACCTTACCCACCACTGATGTTAAACTGACCGACCTGCAGTTACTAGGAATGCCCTTACACCTGTTCTTGAATAAGGGGGTCACATTTGCCACTCTCCAATCCTCTAGCACCTCCCCCATATCTATGTAAAATTGGAAGATTGTGGCAAGCCCTTCTGCTATCTCCACCCCTACTTCCCTTAGCAAGCCATCTGTGTCAGGCAACTTATGCACTCTCAGCATAGCCAGCCTTTCCATTATATCCACCCCATTTAATGCTGAATTAAGGTCATTTTTGCACTGCAAGTTATTAATGTATTATGTGGGTTTAATTTCTGTTGTGCGAATACATAATCCCACCCCACCTTGAAAGAAATATTAGCTCTAAACTAAAACTACTTAGGACACTCACTTTTACTGAATGGAATTAAACTGTCCCTTTCAGTATTCAGTCCTATTTTGTTTTTTCTGCTAGATGATGGGCGTGTGATGAAAAGAAACATTTCCATTTATTCAACAAAAAGAGCTGGAGTTAACAAAAGACTGGTCAATACCTTGGTGCAATCAGGGGTAAGTTAGTGTGCCATTTTCACCCAGAATACAACCAGTCCTTAAATGTGGGATCATCAGCTACAGGCTAAAGGGACACAAGCAACCAGCACAAAAAACACTGACGAGAGACTAGAAAATCTTAGCAGGCAATAGGTTTCCAAATCAGGACCTGGATACATTTTCATGGAGAACTCCCAGTTGTCGTTATTTGGAGATAGGAAGATTACATCCTATAACAGCTGACACATATGTCACTAAACTGCCAGTCCGTAACAAACCCTATTTGGGTGTTGGCAAGATCAAAATAATTTTTTAATTAATAAGTCTACTCATAAAAGTGTTAACGTCATGGTAATGATATACTGATCCTGCATTTGGACAAACCAAGCTGACTTACAGGTTCCTATTCTGATCCTGTAATAGCTTAAAACCTCACTAATTTGGGGGTTCCTAAACTAATCTTGCACTAGGTCTGGGGATTCCTTGTTCTTTCTTGATCAATTCTGCAAATCCTGCCTTTTACATTTCCACTATTCCACTCATAAAATCAAATGAGCCTCATAATTTATTCCTACTGTTGCATGAACTGAAACTGACATAACAAATGTTGTAATAACTATTGCATCACTGCTTAACAATATGCCCCAATAAACTTCAAAGACCTGAAATACAGTCAAGTTCCCCATACCAAGTCACAAAAATATTCCGCAGAATACACAATGTTAACGCAATATATGCACCCCCTTACTCCCCCACCTTCAAATTCAGTGTTGTCACTAGGTTGTCAGGCATAATCATTGCTGAAAGGAATTTCCATGACAATTTGAACTGCATTGTACAATAATAAATCTTGTTCTTCCAAACTTGAGTCACACCGGGAGAAAGAATTTCGAGTTGTGTATTAGGTTGAAGTTCTGGTGGTTCCGATGAGAGGTTGCAATTTAAGAACTCTCACAAGCAATATATTATGCAATATTAGAGTGCATTTTTTCTGTATTGATAAAAATAAATTACATAAGCCTAATGACAACACTGACATTGATCATTGCTGATCCTTGTAATGGTTCTATTGGTGGGGCAGGAGGGCGAGGGGTATCACAATTTTCCAGCCAACATCCTTTAGTGTAGAATATCTTTAATCGGCAGTACTTTGCTTCACGTAATCACTGGTTAGGACCGTTCTTTACAACGTCTGTCCTAAACCAGTATCCAGGAGGCCCTACCAGCAGGTACGCACCTAGAGTGAGTAGCACCTTCCCCGGCCACCTGTGGGAGAGAAACAGAGGCTTGGTATTGGTAGAGATTGAGCCACCACATACCAGCCTTGGTTAGTACTGCTCTTTTAGACTAAAAGAATGGACAACCAGGGTACAAACTGCAATAACAAAAAGATCACTTGGGCTAGGCAAAGTCTGTGCAGTCACACCCACCCATCAAGCCAATGCAGGCAAGTATTCAGGCAGGCAAAACCAGTATGTGTAAAGCAACCATGATCCTACAATTAAAGGAAACCCACTGCCCAATCTAGTACATGTTACACTGCTGTCACACAATGGAAACTGTAGTAGCAGTGTTACATTCCAAACTTGACATACAGCAATATTCAGTAAAGAACCTATATAAAGGGCACCTTCAAATCCAATTTGAAAAATGAATATATTATTAACAAGTCATCAATTCAGCATTTCTATTACTGTAGCATCTACACTTAGCATTAGGATTGCTGCAGGAATTCCAAATTTAAACAGACCCAACCAAATCCCAGAAGAAAATTTAAATGTGTGGCAAAAATATTTTCTGATATTTTCCCAATATTCCTGGGTTATGCTTTCACACCAGTGATTACAATGCATTCTATTTGTAAAATATAATCAAGGCGACTCTGAACTTCCACTGGGTTGTATCATTTACAGGACGTGCCCAGCCCGAGAGATCATTATTCCAGTTTTCACATCTGTATATCATTCACAAGTTACAAGAAAAACAGTGACAGAAATCATAGCATGCCTTCCCACATTAACCCCAACATATGCTCAGTTACCTACTCTCAGCCTAGGTAACTGTACAGAACTCAATAATGGAGTGAAATACACTGGGTTATAATGGGAAATTCATCCAATTGGCCACTCATTCTTGTCATCCAGTGGCAGCAGTTGGAAAGTGCAAGTGCATGGATTTTGGATGAAGGCAGGTTCGTGTTTAGCTGCAATACCTCAGTCACAAAGACTGCTGATATCTATCTAGGCCTGTGCATGAAGAATGACCACCGAGGCGAGATAGTTAAGGACTGACAGCACCTGAGGAACTGAACCATACACTAGCATGAGTCAACACTGCTAGGAAGGGGAGCAGAAAATAGGATAAAAAGTAGGACTGAAATTAGGACCAATGTGAAACTTTGAAAGTGAACATGAATGCACATGACTAAAAGAAACTGCATTCATTATCTCCTTTTGAAAGTGTGAGGTTTTCATACAAAAATAACCACAACTTCAAATAAAGTCTGTTTAAGTGACACATCAATGTGACTTGGGTCAATCCATCTTTTTACTTTCAAAAATGCAAATGTACATGAGAATATATGCTGCTGATAGTTAAACTGCAATATAGAACAAATTGATCGAAGTCTTTTAACTCTTCACTCATTATTAAATTTTGGAACCAGGACAAAGCCAGCAAAATATGCATTTTGAGGTAATGTAAAGAAAATACAAGAATACAGAAAACCTGACAAAATGTTGAGATACTAGTCCAGAAAGATTTTATAAATTTATGGAGCATTTTGGGAGATCCTTCATACACTAAATAAGTTATTCCACTTTTGCCTCTTTCCAGCTGTTTCTCTATACTTAGTTAAGTTTTACGCATATTTTATTCAGGGGTTGTTGCGTACTACTATTTTATAAGAATAAGGAACTGTATCTGTTAAAATTAAACCTGTAGCATGAAAGGGTTGCACCTCAATGGGTTAGACAAAGTACATGCTCAAAAATGCCACGTGGTAATTTGCAAGAATTATCGCTTTCCTCAAAAATATTATTTCTGGAAAAATTATGAATTCCACCAGTTACCAGAACTACACATTTGCTGGACACCGTTAGTTGAACGTTACTGTACCAAGGCAAACAAGTTTCTGCTTTACATATGATTCAGGCCATACCTTCCACGTGTCTTCTTACAGTCCATACGGCATTAGGGTTACCGGGCAGCTCTGAGACAGCCATTTCCGATACCTGTCAAAGAATGAAGAGGGAAAACTGAGTACATGTCCTCTACATTACTTTATAAAAATAATCATCCATTTTTAAAGGAGGCTTCAAACAACTTGCACCAGTACAAGATGGTACAATCCAACAGGGAAGGGGAACGGAACACGTGGCAAAGGGACTGAAGATAATGGTTTCGGTATTCCTAATATTTAATTGGAGAATATTTCAGCTTTTCCAACACACCACAGCATGACAAATCATAGGTAGAGAACTCATGGACTGCTGAATCAGAGAATTAGAACTTTCCCCAAATATGTTTCGGAGAAGAGACATGATTCACATCATTTAATCAGCAGTAGAAACAGTGGTCACCCAAGCTTGATCTTTTCCTCACCAGGCATCCATACACAGGGGTCATTGAACTGCAATCAGGAATGGAAGCTTGACCAATTTATCTCTGCTGCCCCCTCCCTCAAGTGCAGACACACTAAAGCTCATTGTAGCTTCCCAACTGAGATCAGCTAACTAAACAGCGCAGATGAAGTTGGGACCTTCTAGTCAGTGTGGCTCAATTACAGGATGCTTCTATCAACTTAGGAATCAGGGAACCTCACAGTGGCTCATTAAAGATACAGACATTGTTGTTCCTTTGACACGGCTTCATACAATCCAAAATAATTCCATGTATCTCATACCTCAAGACCATGCCTCAAGACTCTCAATGATGACCGTGGCCCTCTCCCACAGGCAACATATAACTGAGGTGTGTCTTCATTGGCCAGATCAGCAATCTGTGGAAAAAAATATAAGCAAAAGCTAATCATCGGTGGCAAATGCAACTGTCATGACAATTCATGGAATGCTGAATCAGAGAATTAAACTTTCCTCAAATACTTTTCAGAGAAGAGACATGATTCACATCATTTATTCAGCAGTATACACAGTGTTCATTAAATACATCAACATAAAGTGCACAACCAAAACCTGTAAACCTGCACAATCCAGGCAATCTGATAGTTGGTGAAACAAATAGAACCAATCTCCATTTAAGAGTGCCTGCAAAATAAAGTATTTTGAATGAATTCATTTTACCTGGCATGTCAAAATTGGTGATAGGCTGTCCAGTTCATCCACTAGAACCAGGTTCTTGAGAGGTCGTGGCTGAAAGAAAAAGGTATCTCCTTCCTCTAAGGGCATGGCTGAGGAGAACTCTGGCTCGTCGTCATCATCTCCCAGATGCGCAATCTGATAAAGGTAACTGGAATACGAAAGAGGTAGCATTTACTGTTGTGTATAACAAAAGCTTTCTAAAGACCAACTTACTCATCAAAAAAAAAAAATCACACCAACAGTCCTTGTTTGCACTGACTGTGTCTGTAGGCCCACAATTGTTCAGGCTAGGATCAAACCACTGATTTCACTGCAGAAACCCCAGGCATTCTGCACATATCCCTTTAGGAATTGTTTTGAGGACGTAACAGAATATGGCATCCCAATTCATCCAAAAAAATTACAACAAGCAAGACTGTCCAAGTCGCAGCAACCTCAACTGCTGCCAATATGACTTGATCAGCCTGCACTTGTCAACAGACAGTCAGTCACCACTCCCCCCTCGTTGAGGTACAAAGAGAAACCAGTAGCAAGTTAGAAACAAAACTACCTTTAATCAGAGATTAAAAACGATGTGTTATACACTTAAAACTGTTTGAAGACTAAGGCGGGTGGGGGTCGAAGAACTACCAGCATTGTTACTTCTAATCAAAAGAAGTACATTTCCTAGGCAGGGGATAAAGACTCCTTCATAAAAGTATGCAAGAACCTATGCATGCTGGGTCAATAGAAACCACAAGACTGAGATTGATAAATTATTGTTGGGTCAGGGTATCAAAGGATATAAAGCAAAGGCAGGTAAATGGAGTTGAGGTGCTGATAAGCCATGATATGGCAGAGCAGGTCCATGGGTTGAACAGCCCACTCCTATTCTTGTGGTATGTGAAGGGAGATGTATTATGAACTGTAACAAGACTGGTGTTCCACCAAAGTAATTGGCAGGAATCAAAGGCTACAATGAGGAAAAAAATTACACAGCAAGTTATGACTTGGAATGCACTGCCTGAAAGGATAGTGGAAGCAGATTCAATAACGACTTTCAGAAGAGAATTGGATAAGAACGGGAAACATTTACAAAGCTATGCGAAAGAGAAGGGGTGTGGGACAAGTTCAATAGCTCTTTTAAGGAGGCAGCACAGGCACTAGTAGTGCTATAACATTCAATGGCAGGATTATACTGCTGATTTGCCACACAGCCGATTCCTTTACCACTAGCACCAAAACTGATTTCTAAGGGGCACATATTGCCTCAAGGCCCAGCAATCTCCCCATCAAAGCTTAGGCAACCTATCCTATTTTAGGTGCTGTGCAAATTGACAGGAAGCTGAGTAAAAACTTTGTAAGTGGGCTCTGAGACTCCATAATATAATCTCTGAGGCCCAAACAGCTTCAACATCGCTGATTTATAGCATTGACTACGTTCTCCATGGAATTCAAACATTTAGCCACTTTCAGCAGCCAAATACAGAACACCATCATCAGATGCCTATGAGCAACTAACTACTCATCATCTTGGTCATGAATGGGGGGGGGAAAAAAGAGATGTAGAAAATACAAATAAAACAGCTGCAACATCTACTGTCATCAACAGTAAATCACTCCACTCACTGATTGCCAAATTCTGATGCGACAAAGAGGAACCCAGTCTTCAGTACACACATGGCAGTAGACACAGGAACAGTGTCAAAATACTTCAGCCTGATTTCAGTCACCTATATGTAGACAAAGAATATGGCTTTAAAAAAATTGGGCATAAGTTCTATCAGACATGAGAGGGAGGTAAGGAGGGAGAGAGCAGGGAGGTGGTAGGAGAGACAGACAGTGATGCATATGATAGAGAACAGAGATAAAGAAGGAACCACCACCAGTTTTTTTAAAGGCACCCTGCCTAGCACAACATGAGGCATTAGAGAGCTCCCCAGACATCTGAACAGTATGCAAGTCTTTGACAGCACAACTTACCCTAGTCACCCCACTATTTAAGGGAGGGAGAGGGAAAACAGGGAACTACAGACCTGTTAGCCTTACGTCAGTAGTAGGGAAAATGTTAGAATCTATTCTAAAGGATGTGATAAATGGACGCTTGAATGATAATGATCTGATTTGGGCATAGTCAACATGGATTTATGAATGGGAAATCATGTTTGACGAAACTGTTGGGAGTTTTGTGCGGATGTTACGAACAGAACTGATAAAGGGGAGTCGGTGGACATAGTATACTTGGATTTACAAAAGGCTTTCGATAAAGTCCCCAACAGGAGGTTGGTTAGCAAAATTAAAGCACATGGGATAGGAGGTAATATACTGGCATGGATTAAGGATTAGTTAACAGGCAGAGAACAGAGAGTAGTAATAAACGGGTCATTCTCGCGCTGGCAGGCTGTGACTAGTGGGGGATCGCAATGGTCAGTACTTGGGCCCCAGCTATTCACAATATATATCAATGATTTGGATGCGAGGACCAAATGTAATATTTCCAAGTTCGCAGATGATACAAGATCAGGTGGGATTGTATGTTGCGAGGAAGGTGCAAAGCGGCTTCAATGGGGATTTTGACAGACTTAGTGAGTGGAAAAGAACGTAGCAGATGGCATATAGTATGGAAACATGAGAGGTTATCCATTTTGGTAGGAGGAACAGAGTATTTCTTAAATGGTAAGAGATTAGAAAGTGTAGATGTACAAAGGGACCTGGGTGTCCTCGTCAATAAGTCACTGAAAGCTAACATGCAGATGCAGCAAGCAATTAAGAAGGCTAATGGTATGTTAGCCTTTACCGCAAGAGGATGTGAGTACACAAGTAGTCAAGTCTTGCTTCAATTGTATAGAACCTTGGTTAGCCCACACCTGGAGTACTGTGTGCAGTTTTGGTCCCCTTACTTTCGGGAAGATATTATTGCCATAAAGGGAGCGCAACCAAGGTTCACCAGACTTGTTCCCAGGATGGTAGGACTGTCCTATGGAGATTGGGGAAACTGGGCCTGTATTCTCTAGAGCTTCGAAGAATGAGAGGTGATTTCATTGAAACCTACATAATACTTGAAGGGATAGGCAGGGTAGATGCAGCCAAGATGTTTCCCCTGGTTGGGGAGTCTAGAACCAGGGGACACAATTTCAAGATAAGGGACAGAGATGAGGAGAAATTTCTTTACTCAGAAGGTTGTGAATCTTCAGAATTCTCTACCCCAGAAGGCTGTGGAAGCTCAGCCACTGAGTGTGTTTAAAGTAGAGATTGACAGATTTCTAAATACCAATGACATAAAGGGATATGGGGATAGTGTGGGAAAAAGGCCATGATCGTACTGAATGGTGAAGCAGGCTTGACGGGCTGAATGGCCTACTGCAGTTCCGAAAACACAATTGGGCTTTAAAAAAAAAAGTAACTTGTCAAAGGAAAAATGCTTTTGGCAGGAAAACAGAAACAAAGCAGTAAAATTAAAAGCGTGCCTCATCATTTTGGAGAAAGATGAAATGCATTGTCAAAAGCAAGTTTAATCATGCCTGTATTTTATAAGGTATGAGAAATTCTTCTTTCCAGAAGAAATTCCCATTGCCAGTGAACCATTGCTTGTAAGGTGCACTGTGTTGGGTTTTCCAACTAAGAACTGCTAGCTTGAGTGACGGATTTAATGGATCCACCTTTGATTAACTGGCATTCCAGACCTGGATATTGAGCGTTGCACACCATTATAAACAAACAAACAATCAGTTCATACCAAAACTCCTAATTAAGTTTTTATTTCATTTCCTTTTTTTTTAAAGATGAAAAAAGAATGGTAGTTTGGTCACACACTATATTAACGGGCAAACTGTCACCAAAGATATCTAAAACATAAAAAGTTTTAGTGAAATAAAAACAAGAAATGCTGGAAATACTCAGCAGGTCTGGCAGCATCTGTGGAGAGAGAAGCAGAGTTAACGTTTCAGGTCAGTGACCCTTCTTCAGAACTGGCAAATATTAGAATTGCCAAAGGTTATAAGCAAGTAAAGCGAGGGTGGGGCAAGAGATAACAAAGGAAAAGGTGTAGATTGGACAAGGCCACATAGCTGACCAGAAGATCATGGAGCAAAGGCAAACAATATGTTAATGGTGTGTTGAAAGACAAAGCATTAGTACAGATAGGGTGTTAACGGACTGAAAATTGAACAGCAAGTACAGACATGAAAAAAAACAATGGGTAAGCAAACTGAACAAACTAAGATGAAATAAAATAAACATACAAAAAAAAAATGTAAAAGATGTAAAAAAGAAAAAGAAAAAATAACTAAAAATGAAAGTAAAATGGGGGGCCCGTCACGCTCTGAAATTATTGAACTCAATGTTCAGTCCAGCAGGCTGTAGTGTGCCTAATCAGTAAATGAGATGCTGTTCCTCGAGCTTGCGTTGATGTTCACTGGAACAGTGCAGCAAGCCCATGATAGAGATGTGAGCATGAGAGCAGGGGGGAGTGTTGAAATGGCAAGCAACTGGAAGCTCAGGGTCCTGCTTGCGGACTGAGGGGAGGTGTTCCGCAAAGCGGTCACCCAGTCTGCGTTTGGTCTCCCCAATGTAGAGGGGACCACACTGTGAGCAGCGAATACAGTATACTACATTGAAAGAAGTACAAGTAAGTCACTGCTTCACCTGAAAGGAGTGTTTGGGGCCTGGGGGAGAGAGGAGTTGGATTTGTCTACAAGAATTTTACTTCTAGTCCCCAAGTCACAGAACTAGAATTTAAAATCTGAGGGTCTGCTTACCATGTCCTCATCTGTTTCCAGTGTGATTTTGAAGATGTCTCCTTGTTCAGTCTGCGCCAGGAAGAAGAACATGGACTTTGTCTTATGCGTGGCAGAGCAGACAAAGATCATTCCTCGCTCGGGATCATCCAAGTCATTCTAGAAGGCAAAGTAGCTGTCATATTTAAAATGACACGTGTCATGTTTCCACTGAAATCAGTCAATCGACTAAGATTACATAACAAGTTAACCTTCATTGAATATAAATTTTACTTTGTCTCATTTGCCTGTCCCACCTGATGTTTTCCCAGTCTCTGAATATCAGTGACTCATGCTGGATGGCAGTTTCACAGGTGAAAACAACCCTCTAGCACCTCACCCAAGTGGCCAATTTTCAGCTGTGAACAGCATTCAGTTGGTCCACAGGGGGCTATCACAGCCAAACGAAACTGTGACCCCACACATGCAGTTCCAGTAGGAGATCATGGATACTGATGAGATGTGGAAAACCCAGCTAATTTTACCCCTCCCTAGCTCAGGGAATTGGAAGCTAAATGAAGCACAGATAACACCGACTGGGGATTGAGCAAGGAGCTAAAAATACTGGGAAAGCAAAATAGATATTATACTCAGCCGCTCCCTTCCTCCCATAGAAACATGGCTGACCAAACACAATATAATCAAAACAAATATTCCCAGCAATCTACAATCACTCTGCAACAGTCTACAATGTTGACTAAGGTTCTCAGTTTGGCTCACCCAAGTCAGAAGGCTATGGATTCAAGCCTCATTCCAGCAACTCATAACGTAGGCTGACATTTCAATACAGTACAGCAATATTACAGGTGCTGACTTTTGGACAAGACATGAAACATTTGCCCACATAAAAGAACCCGTGGCAACAAGTTTTTTTATCCTGGTCAACAGTTCTCCGTGGTCCAATGTCACCAAAAAACAAATCATCTGTTCATTAACCTCATTTACTGTTTGTGGAATTTTGCTGTGCACAAATGAGCTGCTCTGTTTCACAAGGAAACAACAGCAATGCCACTTTAAAACTCACTGGCTGTGAAATGCTTCAGGCCATCCTGAGGATATGGACAAACGCACAAATAATATCCTCAGCCAGTTTTCAGTATTCAAATTATATACAAGTTGAAATACCTTTGCGTGTGAACAGTGAATGATATGTGTCCATCTGCATTGTGCAAGTATGCATTAAGTTAAAAAAAACTTATTACCCTCCTTCTGGGGATGGGGCATCGGATGTCAGGCTGGTCCCCAAAATTTTTATAAGTTATATAGTTTTCAGAACAGATTAGCACACCACTCGGTCCGTCAGAGCCTCCTGGAACTGGAGTAGAGAAAGATTTCAATTTTCATGTTGCAATATAAGCACTGAGCCCCATTTTTAAGTTTCAAATTAAGAGTAAGGGGCTTTTAAAGTTGCAGTCTTACTGCACCACTCATTGACATAAAAGAAATTTAACAGGAAAAGAAATAAATGCAGAAACTCCTGGAAACATAGCAGCCTTCTCAGTATCCAAAAGGACAGGTTAATGTTGGGTAGAGACTGTGTGCCAGAGTTCGGAAGTATCCCTGAGGAAAACACTGCCCTACTAAAAAAAAAAGATTGCCTTATGCTGGCGGGCCTATGTTTTTCCAATATTTTCTGTTTTTAAATTGCAAAGCTCAACATAACTTTGACCTGGACCATATTGCTGTTAACTTCTAATTAATTAATGAGTGCTGATAATATGCTAAGACCTGGCTATGAGGAGCTACTAAGCCCAGAAGCAAGAAATAGCTGAACTCTCAATCTTTTATGGGGATAGTCTGTGAGCTGTAATCCATTAACTCAATTTCTGAATTCCAATTTCTAAAACTTTTAACTTGATTATGTGGATGCCCCATGATGTTGCTCAGGTGAAGCAGACAACCTGCCTTTTTATTAGGCCCAATAGTCACTGTCCATCCCACTCACAGCAAAGCTATTTTTGTTCTGTCCTTCTCCTGCCACAACAGGACTTCTCTCTCCACCCCCACCACCCCATGCTCAAGTGGACTCCACTCTCCAAAGGCTCACCCTCAACTAGGTCCCACTAAACACCATAAACCCTTCATTCTCTCAAGTCAGCGTGCTGGTAAAATAAATTCATTCATGAATCCACCCAGAGATCAGACCCTCTTGTACAGGGATATCAGGCTTGCCACTGCTTAAATGAAGATGGTCCTTTGCAAACTCTTCTGAATCACAGAAACTACAGAGTTCCAAAGCTCAGAGTGGTAGACAAAAGTATTAAGCCCATTTTCCAATGTTTTGTCATTGATCTTATTGGAATCCTGTTAGGGAGGGAGCAAGCACAGCAAGGCACAAAAAAAGGAGGGGAGGGGGTTGAAAAAACAGTGTTGGAGTCACTCTGATCTATTTTTCTGATGAGTTAACTGTATGCTTGCTCTCAGTCAGGCAACGTGCATCATGACTTAATATGCGCACAATTCTATTCTCTCCACCCCCAACCCACCGTATTTTCGCCATCTATTTGGATATCAGTCTCCAAGTTCAGGTAAAAGATATTAGGGCTGGCTACGGAATGCCTTCCCATTTTCAAGACAGCGTCAATATCAAGTACACTTCAGTTAGCTGCGATGTGGATTTAGATGCAGAGTAAAGCTTTCCTAACTCTGATGAATATTTGTCAACCCTGACCTCATACTGACACTGTACGCACCACTGTCACATTTTTAATTTCCTGATCATGTGGCCTTTAATGTCAAATTAGAAAAGTTTTTCTTATTGCCAGGACAAATAGTAAGAGAGTTAACACTGCTTAAACTCATTTCACATAGGATCTTTACAGCCAGAGAAATCTTTCACCCCAACAGTTTGCAATAAATTTACACCCAAGAGATGAAAGGTCAGTAGCTGACCAACTGCCCCAGTCAGTCTCCCATCATTAACCCGAATTTCATCACACCAATGTAAACTGACATGCACAGACACAAATGACAACATACACCTATTAAACATCAAGTTTGTTTCGGCTCACCAAATGCGACTTAGTCGTATACCAGCAGCACTCTCGGCATACCTGTAATCAGGAAGTTGCCATGTTCCTCCAGAGGTTCACTGTACTTCCTCACAACATGATTCAGGCCCAAGTCCAACTCGTAGAATGTCAACGTCTGTTGAGTGTTAGCAGCTGCCTCACCCGTAGGATCGCTGTCTGCCTCCTACAGAGAGACATTTTCAAGAAAGGAATATGTGTTTAAAAGATTTATTTAACTCACTCATGCTTTTAATTCCCAGCATTTTATCACTGAAGATACAATGATTTATTATGTGGTCATTAACCTGAATTTTGAACATTTATATGGCACCCAGCTACTGAGATAAGATGCACTTCTGTTCTCTGTATGAGCAAGAGTCAGTGGCCATCCTTTATCTCTGAATATACACATCGACAGGCCTTGGGAATTGCACGCATAACCGATCTCGTGGACACACTCTCCATACCACACTGATTGATGGATAGCTATGAGGAATGGAAATCCTAGCACATGTGGGCAATTCAAACTCGGGGCCTTCTTCATCTGTACAGCTATATGACATGCTAGGTAGCGTTTTTGGCAACTTGATCTATAGGGGAGATCCCAAAGCAACTGGTTCCATTGCTACCATAAAAACCACAGAGGTTTACAGCACAGAAGGGAAACTTTTTGGCCCACCATAACGGTGATGGCTCTCTATTACACCGTTTTCAGTACAGGACAATCCCTGCCACTGGCCAGACATAATGTGCTCGGTATTGGCATCAATGACAGACAAACAGAAAAGCCGATTTGTGACACTTATTAACAAACAGTTAAAATGATGGTAAATGACGAAAGGCCCAGAGAGACAACCTATTATTTATAGTGGTTACTTAATTTTACTGCCACCTCCCAAATTTGTGCTCATCTGCCCACAATTCCATTTGGAATTCCTTCACTTTTAGACAGGAGGGGGATAGAGTCAGAGGCTGAGGAGCAGAGTTTGTGACAGGGCCGAAGACAATGGCTTCAGCCTTCCCAATGTTTAATTGAAGAAAATTTCTGGTCATACAATATAAGTAGCGTGACAAATCTTAGGCACTGGCAAGCTCAAGAAATGTTAAATCAGAGAATTAAAGACTTTCCCCAAGTATTTTTCAAAGAAACATGATGCACATAATTTAACCAGCAGTGTAAACAGTGGTCACCCAAGCCTGATCCTTTCTTCACTAGGAATACACAGGGCACAGCAGGGATATGATTACTGTCAGGAGTGGAAGCCTTGACCAACTGAATCTAGTGCAAAGGCGTGGATGAGCTTTTTGACAGATGGGTTAAGGAGGTGGGCAATGTTATAGAGATGGAAGCATGCAGCTGAAATCACACAATATTCTACTGTTGGAGCTGTAGGATTTGCCATTCACACAAGGTTTAGGTTAAAAACTGTAATAACTGTAAAAGGCATTGTCTTTGGCCCGGTCACAAACTCTGCTCCTCAGCCTCTGACTCTACCCCCACTCCTTGACCGCTGCCTAAAACTGAACTAGACTGTTCTCAACTTCAGCATCCTATTTGACCCTCAAGCTGAGCTATCGACCCTGTCATCCTCCATCATCAAGACTGCTTACTTCCACTTTTGCAACATGGTCAGTCTTCACCACTGCCTCAGCCCATCTGCGGCTAAAACCCTTTCCATTCTTCTGTCCCCTCCAGGCTCGACTATTCCAATAGCTCTCTGAGTAAAAGTACCTACTTTGGTATCGAACCAAATTATCAATCTCAGGTTCGACTCAGTCTGTTGTGAGATAGCTAATCCCAGCCAGGTCCTACTATTAGCCACAATGCCTCAGGTGTCTGATCACTATGCAGTCCTCAAAAGTTCACATTAACATGTGGATATTACTGCACTTGCGTATAGTGCTCCCCACAGCTGAACTGCTTGCCTTTACGACAGAACAGAAGAGGAGAAAATTGGAGCGGGGGTGGGGGGGGGGAAGAACAATTTAATTTTTTTTTTTTGAAAGAGCACTCCCAAAGTTTCATTACCTGGCACTAGATGTCCAGTATATTTAAACTTCATTTCAGAATTTGTCATATTAGTCGTATCCAATTACATCAATTCTCCAAAACTAGGCAAATACCTCATAGTCCATCTCAAGGCAAGCAAACATAGGATTTTCAAAGCCCACATCCACACCAACTACATGATACACCAACGTGTTTGCTTTATGTGCTTCCAGTGGTGAGGAGATGGTGAGACGAGCAGCAGCATCTCTGTTCAGAATATAGACCAGCTTTTGTTTCTCGATGGCACCTGGGTAACAAACCAATCATTTAAGTCATCTAACCGCAGGGCACAATTAAGCAAATTGCTCCTTAAAAACTTATACAGCTCCCCCAAAGTCACAGAGGATAAATGCACACCTGGAATAGTACTAAAACCACACATACTAGAAAGTGCTGGTATCTGCCCTGCACCATTAATCAGTCTCATCAATGGCTATTTCTGTTGTCCTCGCTGTTCCCAAATTTGTGGGGAGGGTGGAGGTCAGGAGAAATGACATAGGACTCCTACGCCTGATCGCTGCATCTTGCTGGAAAGTGCATGAATGGATTTCAGGCGAGGTCCAGTTCAGGCTTTTTAAGCGATACCCACCTTCAGTCAAACAGATTGCTGCTCCCACTTAAATCGTGACCTTTTCAAGATAGATTGGGGCGGCACAGCGGTTAGCACCGCAGCTTCACAGCTCCAGGGACCCGGGTTCAATTCTGGGTACTACCTGTGTGGAGTTTGCAAGTTCTCCCTGTGACCGCGTGGGTTTTCGCCGGGTGCTCTGGTTTCCTCCCACAGCCAAAGACTTGCAGGTGATAGGTAAATTGGCCATTGTAAATTGTCCCTAGTGTAGGTAGGTGGTAGGGAATAAGGGATTACTGTAGGGTTAGTATAAATGGGTGGTTGTTGGTCGGCACAGACTCGGTGGGCCGAAGGGCCTGTTTCAGTGCTGTATCTCTAAATAAAATAAAAAATAAATAGAGAATGATGGGTTTTTATTATCCACGGGTATCAAGGAATATAGGACATGAGTATTGCTGAAAATAGTGACATGTTGTCGAAGCTTTTCATCTTGCACTCATCCGGATGAAAAGCTTCGACAACATGTCTCTATTTTCTTTAGTATGCAAGTTCTGTACCACTAAACCACTATTTGAATATGGGACAATGGGGATAAACAGGAGTTAAAATATAAATCAGTTATGATCTAACATTGGTGGAACAGCCTTGAGTAGCTGAACGGCCTGCTCCAGTTCTAACATACAACATTACTACTCACCTATCATGACAGCACGACCTTTGGGGTCAACTGCCAGGTACTGTCCAGGTACAATACGGCGGCATCCACTCTTCCCAAAGGTTTCTTGATGGACCTTATCAAAAATATTCTTGGATGGCTGATACTCCAGGATAACAATCCTACCAGAGTCACTACCCACTACTATGTAATCTGGGGGCAAAAATAAATCAATTCTTTAAAGTTTCAGTCTATTTGGTTAAAAACAATCATTCAACGCAGATAACTAAGTAAAGTATGGTGTAGTTACTGAGATTTGATCCTTGAATCAATACTGCAGCAATGAATGGTTATGCTACAGGACTATCAATCCAGAGGACTAGACTACAGAATGAGAGTTCAAAATCCCATCGTGGCACTTTGAGACTTTGAATTCAATTTTAATAATCTAGAAATAAAAAGCTGGCATCAGTAAAAGTGACCATGAAGCTTTCAGTTTTTCATCAAAACCAAATTGGTTCACGAGTGCCATTTAGGAATGGATACCAGTCATTATTACCGGTTTGCTTTATAAGTGACTCCAGTCTCACACCAACATAGTGGGCTGTTAACTGCTCTTTGAAGTGGCTTTGGAAGTTGTACAAAAGCCCCACCACTTTCTCAAAGGCAACTAGGGATGGGCAATAAATGCCAGCCTTGCCAGTGATGCACACATCCCAAGAAAGAATAAAAAACGGAGCTTTTTCCTGCGCACTTAGTGACTGATAGATGATGTTAAGCTTCCCCCACCCTCCCCATCTCAAACAACCACCCTGCCAATCGGAAAAGTCATAAACACACAGGCCCTACACTCCACATTAAAACGTGAAATGCAAATCCAACTTAATTTTATTCCAACAATTAACTGTTCTAGCAATTAATTGACTTTATCCGGCTTTCCTATAGTTTTGAAATACTGTAGGATAGAGTGCAGAGCCTGCGACTAGCAGGATATTCAGAATGGCTACTGGAATACGAAGAAGCAAGCTAAATAAGGGCCAAGTTTAATTATTAAAATATGTCACCACAAGAGGGACTCTAACAATACTATCCACTTTTGTGAATATTTCTAAGACTTTGTACTGTAACAACTGTAATTACAACATTTTGAATTAAGGATTTTCTATTTAGTACATTAAACAACTAAAAATGTATTGTCTAGAAATTAACAAGTTAACAGACCGAATTAATTCAGACTGGTATCCAGCCTGCAGTTAAATGAGAAAACACCCAATTTTTGTTTACTTCAATTTCCATCACCACTCCCCAGCCCCCATAATTTTAAATGATTTGATAGCATTCAAAAGTTTTAAAACATTTTCATGGATGCTCCCAAAGCAGAACCATCTCAGTGCCCCTTTTTAATAATCAGTCAAAAGCGATTAGAAATCCAATCTCAAACAGTTGCTTCTGTTTGAGTAATTGCAAATGCAAGAAGTCACAATTAAATAATGAAATTGCAGTTCACCAGAACCAGCCACTGGAGGACACGCTCTTGTGCACAGAACATTAATCCACTACACAATAATGGCTAAAGTCACTGCAGACATATAGTCATAAGCCACACAAGACCAGTAGGGACCTGATTCAACCCCTTGAAGCTGTTCTGAATTAATTGATCACAACTATAGCACCCACTGAGACACGACATCTGGCCTCCACCAACATGGATTAGAAATATTTTAAAAGCCAACTAGAATTTTTGCTTCTGATAAAGTAGGAGCCTAAGTTGAAAAAAATGTATATGTATGCAGTTGAGAATAGGATCAGGCTCAGCTGCGATGCCATTCATGGTTAAATAGCCTGATGCCATTTACTGTCTCGGCTTGCATGTAAAGAATGGCCACTTGCAGGAGGCACTGGAGGGCTGCAGGCGCCCATGGAACTGTACTCTAGGGCCATTTTAAGAGCAGGGAAAAAGTTGGAAGTGGATGGGGCAATTTTAACTTGCTGAAAAAACTAACACTTCCACAGTACAGGTAAACCCAAGTTTATAAAGATTCCTACCTTTGGTTCCTCCAGTTAACCGGAAGGCCATTAGAGAACGAATTATCCCAAAGGCCTCTACCGTCAGCAATGTATGCACCTTCCCAGTATTTGCATCTGGGCGGAGCAACTCCAAAATCTTTCCCCTGGAAACAACTATCTCCTGCATTTTGGTACCTACAATAAACACATAAGTATCAGTCAGGATGACATTCCAAACCATAATGACACTTGCATTCCATAAAGTTGCCATTAAAACTAATGGCGGATTTACAACAGGCTGGATGGTTTTGCAAAATAATCCACCGGGATAATGACTGCACTGAATGGCAAATGATTAACAGTGCTCGAATCAGTTTTTGTATAAATCACAAGTGGTATATAAAGTACAGAAGCAAAGGAGCTATGTTAAAACTTTATACATCACTGGTTAGGCCTCAGCTGGAATAGTGTGTCCAATTCTGCGCACTACACTTTAGGAAGAACGTGAAGGCCTTGGAGAGGACACAGAGGAGGTTTACTAGAATAGTACCAGGGATGAGAGACTTCAGTATTGTGGAGAGACTAGAGAAGATAGGATTGTTCTCTTTAGAGAAGATTACCAGGAGATTTAATAGAGGTGTTCATTATCACCGTTTCAATAGCTTCTCCCTACCTACTGTTTCCACTGGCAGGAGGGTTGTTAATCAGAGAACAGATTTTAAATTACTGGCGAAAGAACCAATGGGATGAAGACTTTTTATATGCAATGAGTTGTTACGATTTAGAATGCACCGTTTAATTTATGATGATTCAATAGCCTTCAAGAGAGAATTAGCTAAATACTTGAAGAGGAACAATTTGCACGGCTATGGGGAAAGGACAGAGAATAATTGGATAGTTCTTTCTAAGATACGATAGGCCAAGTGGCCTCCTGCTCATGATTCAAGTAACTGCGGACGGTTGGTTGGCATCCTTCCATTTATGAAAGATAATGGACATACAGCAAACCATCTATTTAGGTGGGGTGTCTTCTTTTGGTGCACCTTTGTTGATGGCTGTTAAGACCAATCCTTGAGAGGCAGGTTCTACCACACCTGCCCACAGGATGTGATGCCATTTCCCTCTTTCACCAGCTAGTAACTCCCAAGTGCGATATAGGCTTTCATGTCGCGCTCGCAAGTGTCCTTGAAGCGGAGCTTTGGACGCCCCACCGGTCGTCTGGCCCTGGCTACCTCACCATACAGAAGGTCCATGGAGTTGCGACCATCTTCCACCCTGCAGACATGTCCGATCCACGAAATCCACCTCTGTTTGATTACTGCCAACACACTTGGAAGCTCTATCTTTGAGAGGACTGCCACATTTGTGATTTTCTCTTGCCAGCATATACCCATAATGTGCCACTGACAGCGAAGATGGAATTTATTGACCATCTTTACCTGGCAGCTGTAAATCACCCATGTTTCACAGCCATATAGCAAGGTGCTGAGAACGCAGGCCTTATAAACCATCAGCTTGGTCCTAGCTTGGTGTTACCCCGTGCATATTTCGCAAGTCGGCCAAAGGTGGGAGCTGCTTTCCCTATGCATGTATCAAGCTCTGCATCAAGGGACCTGGTTGTAAAACCATGCCTAGGCTACTACTAGTGACTGTATTGCACGATAATTTTACATTTCAAACTATGATTTTTTTTTAAAGGACTGTAGTGTTTTCGGCTCCCCTTCCCTTCAGAGTTACTCTGGCCTGTGTATCACTATCTCCAGAGCGGTACCAGAGAATGGAGTGCACTGTAAAGAAACTGCAAAAATGATAATGCACTAAATGGCATTTCTTTTTCTACGTGTGGGGAAAAGAGTCCTTTACAAAGAAAGCAATTTCCCTGAGCATTACCTTTACTTTCTAATAAAATGGAAACATGCTAAAAGAGCCTATCCCATCTGTTTGAAGAGGTTATCCCAAATTAGTCAGCAAGCATAAACCGTCAATATCTACCAAGCACACGGTGTATGAATCGCTTAACAGATGCACAGGACCATTATGAAGAACTGCAAAAAAATGCCCACATTTTCAGAAAACTCTAAACTGATAGACAGAGTAGATGTGGCCATGTCAAAGTAATAGGAGTCAGTCTTGGCTCAAGGTAGCATTCTCGCTTAAGTCAGAAGCCTCTGGTTCAAGTTCCACTCCAGAGACTTAAGCACATAATCTAGCCTAACACTTTGTTGCAGCACTGAGAGTGTGATGCAGTGGTGCAGCAGTGTTTTGGATGAGACATTAAACCAAGGCCTTGTCTGTCCTCTCAGGTTGATGCAAAACACCCCACGGCATTAATCAAAGGGCAGAGGAGCGCTTCTTGGTGTCCTAGCCAGTATTTCTCCCTCAAAAAACATCACTAAAAGAGATAGCTGGTCATTATCTCACTGCTGCTGTTGGGAATTTGCTGTGTGCAAAGTAGCTGCCACATTTCTTACAACAGTGGAAAGGGCAGGACCGGAAAAGACCATTGTGGTCCATCATGCCAGTCCAAGTGATCATATTGACTTAACTGATTAGGCTAAGAGTGAACTCCTGAGGTCTGCCACCACCCATTGAGCCATTTCCTTGCATGAGTCAATGCAGTGCCTGCAAAAAACGACAAAAGAAAACTGGAAGGAAAAAAATGCAATTCTGCATGGACTTTAGTTTCACAAGATAACTTGAACGGAGTAACAGCAGAAGCCGAACGAAAGCAGCTCATTTACAGATCCTCACCTGAAAAGTTTCCATGAATGGCATGCGATATGCCAGTTGCTCTCTGAAGGGTCAGGTTATACAAAAACATGATTGCACTATTTCTGTTATCACCAAGTATAAAAGGTCACATCCAACTCCCAGCGCTTAAAAGATTGGCTGCAAAGAAAAGGGAAAAAATTGAACTGAGCAACCATATAAATGCTGGAGATCATGAAATCAACTGAGACTTAACAATACAGAGCCAAAAGGCAATTAGGATACTTGCCTGCTGTGATCCCTTTTCAAAATTTGCTGTCAGTCCTCAAACACATGCTTATCGATCAGCTGGTGCATATTTTTGCAATCAACGGACAAGACAGCAAAATGGTTCTCCAGCCATAAATTCAATGCACAACAGACTCTCAATGCTGCACATATTTAGTTTATAAAACTGCATGTCACCGTAATTCCCCATTTGGGAACAGTAAAAAAAAAATCACTTTAAAACACCATACTAAAATAGGAAGGATGGAAAGTACGCCAGCACCACAAAAATGAATGAATTTCTACATTCAACTCTGTATTCTGAAGCAATGACTGTTGCTCTTTGCAGTACTTTGAGTTTGAAGTGTTATGGCTATGCTGAATTGGCTGATCACAGTCAGAGTAATAAACGGGGTGCAACAATCGACCTGAATATAAAAGGTTAGTAAACTGCCACTCCATATCGTCAAGCAGCAAGATTCAAGTTCCTAAATTTAAAATCTCTCAACTATCAAGTTCCCCAGCTCAAGACACAATCACCAGGCACTGTGTCCTGCAAGTGAGATTGTCAGAGAACCAAAAGCTGGGGCTTTGAAACATGCTTCAGTACAGTTTACCAGGGGTAAGCATTTCTGGCATAATGGATAAAAAGGAGAGCATGCACACAAGCAAAAGAGTGAGCCAAAACAAAGCAGACGCAGTGGGACATTGCATATCTGACGCCATCAGAAAGGAAGGACAGATATGCAACAAGGTCAAACAATTGAACATATACCAAAGAAAAACAAATGATAGTTACCAAACCAAACTAACTCTTGAATAAAACAATTACAGCTGCACATCAACCAGACAAGCTAACAAAATTCTCTGATCTGCAGGTGCCAAAACACTCTACATAAATGGGTATTAAAGGCTACCTGAATAAAAGCCTCCACAGCGAAATGTAGCGTCCACTTAGTGTGTCTCAATCGGGATTCACAAATCCATGTTCAAACATAATTCCGCATCCATGGTAATTGCAAAATGCACTCATTGCATGTGTGTCAAGAGACAACCTGGTAGCTACAACATATCTTGTTTGGCAAGTCAGGTGCATTATCCATTACAGTCACAACTTTTAATGGAAGACTTCCATTTACAACAGTTCTGCTATTCCATTAAAATCCCTTCAGCACAGAAAGTCTAAAATTCCTTTGTGTTAACATGCAAGGGAATCTGCATCACTTTTACACTGTCATAGAGAGATACAGCACTGAAACAGGCCCTTCGGCCCACCGAGTCTGTGCCGACCATCAACCACCCATTTATACTAATCCTCCATTAATCCCGACCACATCCCCACTTTCCCTCAATTCTCCTACCACCTACCTACACTAGGGGCAATTTACAATAGCTAATTTACCTATCAACCTGCAAGTCTTTGGCTGTGGGAAGAAACTGGAGCACCTGGCGGAAACCCACGCGGTCACAGGGAGAACTTGCAAACTCCGCACAGGCAGTACCCAGAATTGAACCCGTGTCGCTGGAGCTGTGAGGCTGCGGTGCTAACCACTGCGCCGCCCACTGTTACTAATCTGCAGCATAAAGGTCACAATTTGTGCTATTTATACAATGTGCTACAAGTCTCCAACAAATCCATTGTTCTATTCTGACCTTCAACTGGTAATATAAATAAATGAGATGAGATCCTATATCTCACACGAAGACAAGTTTCATTGAAGCAGAATATTCCCCAGAATTTAGAAGAGATGATCTATTTGAAACATATAAAATTCATAAGCGCCTTGACAGGGTAGATGCTGAGAAAACGTTGCCCCTGGCTGAGGAATCTAGAACACAGGGTCACAGTCTCAGAATAAGATGTCGGCCATTTAGGACTGAGATAAGGAGACATTTCTTCACGCAGTGAGTTGTGACTCTTTGCAATTCTCTATTCGAGAGAGCTGCGGATGCTCAGTGATTAAGTATATTCAAGACAGAGGTCAACAGATTTCAAAGTGACTCCTGACAACGCAGCGACCCGCTGACGTCAGAGCGCACCAAGCTGCGCACATGTGCAAACGGTCTCCTGCGCTCCGAGATGCTGTACATGCGCAGTCTACGTCTTGCCTTGCCATGACTAACTGGCACTTGCGCAGGAAAACACTGAATAGAGCACGCACAGAAAAACGCTCTCCCTCCTCGGCCACTCGCTCCCCACCCCACCACCTCTCCGGCCGCTCACTCCCTGAACCCCCCCCCCCCCACACGACCCGCTCTCCGGCCACTCGCTCCCCACCCCCCACAACCATCCCGTTCTCTGGCCGCTCGCTCCCTGCTCCCTCCACCGCCCCCCAGACACCAGCTCTAGGCCGCCAGCCGCTTCCCTCCTCTCAGCCATTCGCTCTGCCCGAAAAAGCAAAGCGGGGCACGAGGGGGTAACGGGGCAATGTAGGAGCAAGTGACCGAGAGGAGGGAAATGGCTGGACAATGGGATTTTGGGGGGTGAAGGGGAAAAGCAGGAAGTGAGCGGCCAGAGAGCAGGATGGCACTGAAACCTCACAGAATTACGGAGGGTGTGCAGCACCGTCAGAGGTGCTGTCCTTCTGATGAGATTGTAAACAGCGCAATGTTCTCCATGTATCAAACATGTCCACTGTGTGCTGTCATAGGTTGAAGTTGTTTTTCTGTGATAAATTGAGCAGCGCCAACTTTAATCCTGGTAGCTGTCTGAACATCAGTGATGTTTCAGTGGAACAGGCTGCATTTGCGCAGGTGCTTGTATAGCGCCATCTAGTGGTTGCATTGTCAGCAAATGCAGCGATAGATTTTTGGGTACTCAGAAATAAGGGATATGGGGAGCACAGAAAGTTGGAGTTGAGGTAGATCTGCCATGATCTTGTTGAATGACGGAGCAGGCTTGAAGGGCCAAAAGGCCTATTCCTGCTTTCATTTATGTTCCAATATTAATGCCATTTTAGTTTGAATTCAAGGAGATTGACCTCTGACCCCAGTGCCCATACTGCTAAATCCAGATCCCTTATCCCAACAATCACTTACCTACAAACCTTCTGGCAACAGTCTGCTTACAGCTTCCAGTGCTTCAAAAATCCAAACTCAAACAGCACCAATCCAAAAACTTAAATTTGGTCTTGCTCTGTCCCACAGGGGCAGCCAGAGGCAAATCTGGCAAGAAAGGAGTTACCATTCCTACTCAAGTCTATTTCCGGATAATCAACCAGGTTAACAGTGGAAACACAACGTTAACATACAGACCCCAAACTTTCCTGCCCTACAACTAATGGGGTAACTCAACTTCTTTGCAAGGGCCAGGAGCAGGAGGAAGTGAAACAACAGGTCCAACTGAGGCAGAAAATTATTTTTCAGCCATATTTAAGAAATGATTATGGCTCGTAATGATTAACAGAAACCACTTTCACGAGCCCACATCCACTAAAAGTTTTCATGATTAGGAAGCTGGCACAGGACGTAGAGCTAGTGGTGAAACCTGTGGGTTGGATGAAGTTTTCCAACAAACTGAGGCCGCAGTTCCGTCTTACATTTCTGATCCTGATTCTGCTCACGTACGTTGACCGGAGGCCTCAGCTTGTAATTTTATTGCAAAAACTCAATTCCAAAACCAAAGTCGAGATTTAACATGATCAGCTGAATGTGGAGGCGCATGCGCAGGGCCGCGGTCACCCCCGTTTATGAACAAATTTTTAAAAGTGCAACCGGCAACAGTATTTGCGCTTCTGGAAGTCTAACATGCACCCCTAACCCCTGCGAGAGGCCTCACTGACCTCCCACTTTAGCACAATGCGCAGGATGTTCTGCTCACGCTGCTGCCTAGGCCCAAAAGCCTGCCCGCCACCGCACGACACAAACAGACCGCCACAGTGCACCGACTGGGAGCCATCGGTCGGCAATACTGAAATATTTGGCGTCGCTGGAGCCCCCAGAGTCAGTAAAGGCCGCGGTACCTGCAATGGGACGCAGGATGCCGCTAATATTCACTCAGATTGCACGCTTCATTCCTCTTCGCTCGCTGGCCCGCAGCTCCCAGCCCGCCGACAGTATGGGGTCCTCAGTGAAAGGAGAGGTGGCCAGCACGGGCCTGAATTAGAACGCGCATGCGTATCGTAAGCTGGATCAGTCAAGACACTCGAAATCAAATATGAACAAATTATATCGAGTAACCAGTTTTCCAAATATGAACACCATTAAAAGACTGACTGTTGAATAACATTTTTTCAGGCACCTGTTTAGACATTTCCACTGGCAATGCCCCAGGCCTCTATGTGCTTCTTGTTGTGCAGACAGACAACATGGATTGTTTTATCCAGAATTGTCTAACAAGCACAAGATCTGTGAACACATTTTAATACCTTTCAGTAATAGGCTCATCTTAAAACGTAGTTGAACTTATTTTGATTTGAAATTACATCAACACAACTTGCACAACATTTTAGAACCTTTAATGGAGAAAAATGCCCCAAAAGGCTTAATATTAAAAAAAATGGAGCCATTAGGGGTGATGAAAAAGACTGGCCAAAGAAGTGGCTTTTAAGGAGGTTCTTCCAGAATGAAAGGGGTTTGGGTTGGGAATTCCAGAGCATGGTGCCTAGGTGGCTAAAGAAAAAGCAAGAAAAAAAGACTTACAATTATATGGGACTTTTCGTGACCTCAAGACGTCAAAAGTGTTATACAACCAAAGTACTTTTGAAGTGTAGTTATTGTTGTAACCTAGGAAATGTAGCAGCCTAATGGTGCTGAGCAAGGTCATACAAACAGCAATGAGATAATGGTGAGATAATCTGGTTTAGTGATGTCGCTTGAGAGATAAATATTGGCCTGGACACCAGGGAGAAATCTCCAGCTCTTATTCGATAGTGCCATGGGATGTTTTACAGCACATCATCCTAAAACACAGCATCAGTTTCTATAAGTATGCTGATGACACCCAGCTCCATCTCACCATAACCTCTCTCAACATCCCCCCTCCCCCCCACACTACTTTCTCTAAGTTATCAGACAGCTTGTACCATATCCTGCATTTGGCAAAAATAAATTTCCTCCAATTAAGTATTGGGAAAACCGAAGCCATTGTCTTCAGTTCCTGCTACAAACTCTGTTCCCTCGCCACAGACTCCACTGGCAACTGTCTGAGGCTGGCAGACTGTTCTCAATCTAGGTGACATATTTGACCCTGAGATGAGCTTCCGACCAAATATTTGCTCCATCACTAAGACCGTCAATTTCCACCTCCATAACATTGCCCGGCTCCATCCCTGCTTCAGCTCATCTGCTGCTGAAACCCTCATCCATGTCTTTGTTACTCTAGACTTCCCTATTTCAATGCATTCCTGGCTGGCCTCCCACATTCAAGTCATCCGAAAATCTGCTGCCCATGTCCTTATTTACATCAAGTCCCATTCACGCATCATCCCTGTGCTTGCCATTAAGCAAAGCCTTGATTTTAGAATTCTCATCCTTCTTTTCAAATCACTCCATGGTCTAGCCCCTCTCTGTCTCTGTAGTCTCCTCCAGCCCCATAACCGTCGGTGAGATTTGTCCTCCTTGAATTCTGAACTCCTAAACATCCATGATTTTCATCACTTCACCATTGGTGGCTGTGATTTCAGCTGTCTAAGGAATTTGGAAAGGGAAGGGGAGGATCCAGTTATTGGTGTTCATGTCAAGACAAATTACATGGGAAAGAACAGGGAGGAGGTCCAGGAGATAGGAGCTAAATTGAAAGGCAGGACCTCAAGGGTAATAATCTCAGGATTGATACCTGAGCCACATTTTTTTAATATTCTTTCATGACATGTGGGCATCACTGGCAAGGCTAGGATTTGTTGCCCATCCCTAATTGACTTTGATAACTGAGTGGCTTGCTAGGCCATTTCAGAGGGAAGTTAAGAGTCAACCACATTGCTGTGGATCTGGAGTCACATCTAGGCCAGACCAGGTAAGTACGACAGATTTCCTGCCCTAAAGGACATTAGTGAACCAGATGAGATTTTACGACAATTGATGATAGTTTCATAGCACCATTTCGGACACTAGCTTACAATTCCAGATTTTTATTAATTAATTGAATTTAAATTCCACCAGCTGCCATGGTGGGATTTGAACTCGTGTCCCAGGGCATTAGCATGGGTCTCTGGATTACTAGCCCATTACCACTATGGCACTGTCTCTCTATGCAAATTGGCATAGGGACAAACAGATTTGGAAAGTTAACATGTGGCTAAAGTATTGGTGCGGGAAAAAGGGGTTCCATTTCTGTGCTGGGATTGAGAGGAGCTGTACCGCTGGGAAGGGCAGCTTGTGACTCAGGATGAGACCAAGGTCTTTGCTGAAAGGATAAATAGGGCTGTAGAAAGGACTTCAAACTAACAAAGAAGGGGAGGGTTCAGGCAGAAAAAAAAGTCTAAAGATTTTAAAAAGGGATGAGAGCAAAGACCAGGTCATCAATAGTGTTAAGGATAATATAAATACTAAAGGTTCTGGAAAAAATGCAGGAACTAATAAAATAACCAATAAAAATACAACAAAAGTTTAACTTAAAATACTCCTTTTTAAAATGTGTGAAAAAAATGATATAATTGCAGAATAGGATCTATTGTAAATTAAAAGCTTGGTACATTAATATATTGTTATGACCAAGGCAGGAGTAATGCACTGTTAATTGAGTCCCACTACTCCACAGGCCACAGCATATTAGAAAAGCTTCTCACGTACTAGAAAATAGCCAAATTAAACACTTTATTTATCCCCCAGAATAAAGCACAACAAACCTGTTTTCTTTAAACTATTTATTAATGAACTGAATCTTAAACAATATAAATCTATATATGAAAAGATTTAATAACTTCTTATTCTTCCTAACCCTCTTGCACATAGACAGACATTAAAAAGTTAACTGGTTGTAAAAGGATGTTTTCAGATTACAACTGTTTCTTAGAAATAATAAAAATAACTGGGTTGTAACGTTCTGGTAGGATATTTCTGGTTGGTGAGGTGTCCCAGAGTTGAATAGTCGGATGCCACTCAAAGTCTCCCCAGGCGAGGTTGATGAACAGTCTGTGATGGGTAGGCATTCATGCCACTTTGTCTGCAGCAGGTGTCACACAGATCTTTCAGCAAAGGATGTAGCAACAGTTCTACTTGGGTTTTGAAATAGCAGTCTAGCAATAGAAGCTTTCTTGAGCTTTCAGGATCTCCCAAAACATAAAAAGCAACAGGAATCACTCCTACGGCAGAGATTTATCAGAGTCTGGAAGCAATAGGAATTTGCAGGGCTTCCTCTCAGCAAAGGAGCCTTTCTCCACAGAAAGCAGCAACTCCTCTTTTCATGGGTATTTTTCAGATCACAGCCACCACCTCAATTGTAGAATTTCTTTCTATGAGAGGCAAACCTTTTTCCAGAGAGTAGGTCTTTTCTCTGGTCTGCAAACACAGGTTCCAGCCAGCTCACCGCTTCCAGCTCCCTGGTCTTTTCACACTGCAAAACTGAAACTAAAACCCCACAATCAAGTCATGTGACAGTCATAAATCTTCCTGTCATTTCCCTGTTGAGCTTTTTGGAAGCAGGTGCCTTGCAATCTGTGCACTCAGTTCAAACACCAAGTTTCAGCATTCACAGTTTCAGAGTTCACAGAAAAAAATCCTTTTTCTTATTTTGTAAAAGCACACAAAATTCTTAGCTTTCAATAAAAACAAAGCTCATGTGACAATATGTAACATAAGAAATTTTTTAAAAAGTGGATCAGAAACATAAATGCAGCTGGACATGACTGGGAGATAAATATTCCAGTTTATAAGGTCTTTAGAAAGGACAGGGCAATTGGAAAAGGGAGAGGAGGAGCAACATAGGGGAGAGACATTATTACAGCATTAGAAAGACGGGTGGTTATCAGTAAGGGTGAGCAGACAGTAGAAACGAGATGGGTAGAACTGTGGAATTGAAAAGGATGCAAGACTTTGGCAGGAATTGTTTACAGGATGCCATTTGCAGTGATAAAGTGGTGGGTTGCATAAAAGTGGAGATCAGAGAGCCTGTTGCAAAACGAGCCTGGTTATTGTAACAGACTTTAATTTTCTCATGGACTGGAGGAAGCAAAACAACTCAAGTCCCAAAAGCAACAAATTCCTTGCATGTATATGGGGCAGTTTTCCGGAGCAATATTTCTTGAACTAATAAGTACAGACAATGCAAGATTTAGTGCTGAGTGATGAGCCTGAATTAATCAATAATCCAATGGTAAGGTAACACCTAGCTAACAGTGACCAACAACAACTTGCATTTATATAGCACCAAGGCACTTCACAGGAGTGTTATCAAACAAACTTTGACCCTGAGCCACATAAGGAGATATTAGGGCAGATGGCCAGAAGCTTGATTAAAGAGGTAGGTTTTAAGGAGTATCTTAAAGGAAGAAAGGAGATAGCGAGGCGGAGAGATTTGGGGAGGGAATTCCAGAGCTTAGGTCCTTGACAGCTGATGGAGTGATTAAAATCAGGGATGCTGGAGAGTCCAGAATTGGAGGAGTGCAGATATCTCGGACGGTTGTGGGGCTGGAGAAGGTGCTATACAGATACAAGTTGTTGTTTTATCCAAGTCAAGTAGCAAGTACCAGGGTTGGTTATCACTGACTCTGGTTGCTTAATTCAGGTACTCATGAGAGGTTTGTGTACCATGAGGCTGACTCTTCCTCCACCATTCTCAGTGTTAGACCACTGTAGTACAGAGGCCTCATCCCTGCAATCAACTTCCCTTTTTGACAGAAAGCCACATCACAGCTAGGTCCTGGACAGAGCTGTCCAGTTCCATGCAAAAGAGTTCTGAATCTTGAACCAACAACTGCTTGGACATAACTTCTGCATAACAAGCTTAATCTGCATAAGGATTTGTCTATCGTTGAGAAAAAGCAAGCAAGCTTTGTCTCTTGACCAGCTAAGGAAGATGACCTGATGCCAAAATTGTTAGAGGTTAGGGATACTCCTTCATAATTTACTCCTTAAATTAATAAGGATTTTATATATTATCAGATGTCATACATTTATTAAGTATACGCTACACATGATAGTAATTAAACATACATTTAAAAGGTAATGCAACCAGGGTTAATGATGATTCCTTGGGGGATCCAAACTAAGCTCAGTCCCTTAGACCTCTATAAATTTACATACTTGTACAGACATTCAATTTTTATACATTTCTCTTACTCCCTCTATGTGGCATTACACACAACTCAATGCATTACGTAAATATATAATGACAATTCCATATATAGAGTCATAGAGAGATACAGCGCCGAAACAGGCCCTTCGGCCCACCGAGTCTGTGCCAACCAACAACCACCCACTTATACTAATCCTACATTAATCCCATATTCCCTAACACATTCCCACCATTCTCCTACCACCTACCTACACTAGGGGAAATTTACAATGGCCAATTTACCTATCAACCTGCAAGTCTTCGGCTGTGGGAGGAAACCGGAGCACCCGGCGAAAACCCACACGGTCACAGGGAGAACTTGCAAACTCCGCATAGGCAGTACCCAGAACCGAACCCAGATCATGGAGAATTTAAATGCGTTATCTATCAATAACTTTAGTTTTAATGAGTTATTTTTCCATAGATTGGTGCAACTCCCCTACTTCGTTATCTTATAGATAGCTCAACTATTGTTACTTAGAATTGCTATTCCACTTTTAATTGTAAATCTGACTTTAATTCAGTACCCTTTGGTACCAGTTAACCCAAATTATTTCCTTTGCAGAACTGTTTTTCTGAATTTGTTATCAACTGATTAATGTTTTTCTGAAATATATGGATCAGTTTACCCTGGCATGTCTTTTAATTAGAGTTATTGAAGGAACTAAACTGGTCATTTCCTTAAGGTTAGTTTGGCTTAATAGCCCAGTGGTACTTAAACTTATCTGCTTAACAGGCAAAGGCTAAAGGTTACTATCATAATTTAAAGAGAAATCAATCGCAGTATAACATTAGCAGACTTCAGGAAAATCTGATTAACCCTTTCCTTACAAGCTCCAGACAGCATAATTGTGTAGACTGATGTTGCTTTTTTTAAAATGTTAATGTATGTTGTTACGACTGATGTTGGAGGAGTGCACTATCTCCCTCGAGTCCCACTACTCCACTGGTCACAACATATATTTTAAAATATTATTACGACCAAGTGAGAAAGGTGTCCAGGGGTTCCTCTCAGCCTTCACCTGGTCTTACCGTAACACTGTGTTTTAGCTCCCCCTTGGTGAATCCTTGTTCACCGCTTTCCAATTATAAGGCAAAGAAATGAGCACAAACAGGTTTTCTTAGGTTTAAAGAAGAAAGGTTGAAATTTATTAAACTTGAACTTAAAAGTCTAATTCGGTTGACGCCTACGGATACATGACGCGCCCACGCTAGCATGCATATACGATACACACATGCAAATAGAGACAGAAAAGAGAAGAAAGATAAAGTGGAAAAGTTTGAGGCTATATCTGAAGAGTTTTTGTTACTGTTCTTCGAGCTCGCTGTAGAGTCCTTGGTTGTAGGTAGATCTTGCTTTTCTGGGGCAACATACTGGGGCCCAGTATTCTTCTTAAACCTGTTCACCGTAGGAGACTTTTCTCTCTTGGGATTCATGTGTCTTTAGTGGATTCAGAGGCTTGTGAGAAAGAGATGGGAGCAGACAGGAGCGATCTTCTCAGTCCAGGAGCAAACAGTCTTTCTCAGTTCAAAATGTTTGTACAATTCAGAAAAACCAGGTTGCCAAGCAGGCTAGTAACGTGACCAGCTGGTCTGACCACATCTGTTTGTGGATTCGGCTATCCCAGCAGTCATCCTGAAATTTGAGCTCCCTCACCTTCAATGTCTGGTGCTCAAAGTCCATTGTGAGTTTCATTGGATAAGGGAAGTAACCTCTCCTGTCCCTATTGGTATGCAAATTTCCTCTATCCAAGTCTGGCAGCCCTTGTAACAGGCCTTCTCTTCTTCCCAGCAACAATTTGAAATTTAATGTCCATATAGTGAAATTAATATGCCTCATTCTTGGCAGGTGGGGACCCAGCATGACAATATTTTAACCTGTTATGGATATGGCCAATTATATACTTTTATCTATCCTTTTCAGAATATAAATTCACCAACCGGGTTTCTTTAATAAACAACAAAATTATTAATTTATTATAAAACAAGACTTATTCAATAAAGATGCAAAGCTTATTAACACACAGGTTGAAATATGCAAGTATAAATATATTCCCTTCTAAATAACCCAACACACATGCACATACCCACACCGGTTAAAGAAAAATGAAGACTTTCTCTGTAGAGATCAACTTTACAAAAAATAATTCTTTTGCCAAATAATTGTTAATTCTTGAAGGAAAAAAGAAGATATGAAATGTTCTAGGTGACTTTCAGCCTGGTGTCTGAGTACACATAGGCGGCTGTCACTGGGATCTTTCTGGAGCAGTTCTGCTCAGGAGACGTTGAGGGGTAATCTTGTAGGCTTTTCGGGAAAAGTACTGCGCCAGTGGGTTTAGCTATCACACTGGATTCTCATAAGGCTTTTCAAAGAGGTGGAACAGGATGAGTTGGGTGACTTCTCTTTTAGCAAGATACACACCAACTGCACTCCAAACAATCCAAAAACAATCAAATCTCCTGACCACCATAAATATAGGAATGTGACTTCTCTGTAAACAACTTCAATAGCCAGCAAGGCACCTGCTGCTTACTTAGCTTAAGACAGGTGACTTCCAGTAAGTGTTTGTTTTTAAACAAAGTCCCAAGTGTTTTTCCAGTGACCCTTTTTAGAAAAAAACAAGTCCAGCATCTCCTTAGGTATTTTCCACTGTCTTTTAAACACAAGTCCTCAAAAAATATTAACAATGGAAGCCAGTTAATGACAATGTTAATACTGGGGATTGGAACACTTTCCATTTGAACCACACTAGCATCAGCGTACTCCCAAGTCAGGTTCAGCATGATAAGATGCAAAGCATTCTTCTCCCAACCATGTGTCTCAGCATCTCCCTCACAATAGCACTATTACACCAGTACGGCATTTTCCTTTGTCCACTTTGAGTGAGATTGTCAATTCAGTACCTGATAGGGTCAAACATAAAGCTTTCCCAACATTACAACTGTGACTACACTTCAAAAGTACTACATTGATTATAAAGCATTTTGAGATGTCCTGAGAGGCTGTTTACAAATGCAGGTTCTTTCCTTTTGATTAAACACCAAATCTTTTTCATCCAGTTTTTATAATTAAAAAATTATAGAAAGCTTTCTTAAAACCTAGGTGTGCAGTCCGAATAATGGCAAACCTAATTGAAATGCAGACCTTCCTCCAATAGGGGATTCAATAGCACAATGTGCATGTTGAAACATTGCTGAGAGTTGTTATTCAGTAGCTTGCAAAGTAATGGGAAAGAGAATTGGTAAAGTTCACTCCAGAGAGGTGACTTTAACTTTAGAGCTAAAGCACTATCACTGATATATTTATTTCAACTAGAAGGTTACATCACATAATTATCCAGGTAAATATTGTTGATATAAGACATAAATTCAAAACACAAATTCAAACTTAAACGTTTGAAGCATTCCGGAATTCCAGAGTCAGCAAGATTTGTAAAACATGGGTCACAAATGTCCTGCTTTCAAGCTTAACTTATGCAATACAAAATATAAACATGTAAAGCTTAAATTCTGCTTTGGAGGTTACACCAGAAAAATTATTAATTTTGAATGTTACATTGAATCTTGAAACAATCTGCAAAAATGCACGGTGAAGTGGTTCCATTTTCATAAATTATTGGGTTTAAGACATTTTTTTCAGTGGGTGGAGGAAGTTTGAAAACAGTCTGTTTGTAAAACATAAATAGTAAAAGGTCGGGTCAAGTCTGTTCTGGAATTGGTAATTCACCTGATCAGACCTGTACTGTACCTGGCAGGAAGATCTCTGATAGCCTCGCACTACTCAGGGATACGATCACCTATGTGCAGGACAGGGGGTGAACACCTGTCTCATCAGCTTGGACCGGGAGAAGGCTTTTGACAGGATATCGCACACCTACATGACGGACGTGCTCTCCAAAATGGGTTTTGGGGAGGGAATCCACAATTGGATCCAACAGCTCTACACAAACATCAGTAGCGCAGTCTCAATTAATGGGTGGGAATTGGAAAGTTTTCCAATCAAATCTGGAGTCAGACAGGGCTGTCCTCTCTCCCCTGTCTTGTTTGTTTGCTGTATCGAACCTTTTGCTGAGTCCAACAGGAAGGATGCAGGCATAAGAGGAGTGACAACCCCTGACAGCGGAGACGTGCAGTTGAAAGCCTCCCTGTAAATGGAATATGTTGCCGTCTTCTGCTCAGATCCACGGACTGTGCGCGGTCCACGGTCTGGCCTATACCCCACTCCTGCGTTCTGGCGATCACCCGAGCCATCTTCTGCTTTATCTGGAGATCAAAAATGGACCGTGTCCACAGGGACACAATGTTCAAACCACTGGATAAAGGGGGAAAAAATGTACCAACGTTGCCCTCATCCTGATGATCAACTTTGTGTGCGGCTGCATCAAGCTGCGTGTAGAACCCCAGTAGGCAAATACCAAGTGTCAGCATGTGCTGAGGTTTTATCTGTCCCTGGTGTTGCGAAGGAGGCGTCTGACCACATTGTCGCGGAATGCTCCATTCAGTTGGATTGTGCCGCACCACCTTTCCTTCGTGGGAAATTTTGTGCAGAAAAACACCTTTGACCACAAATCCATCATGCAGTACTCTGCACAGAATATCCTTAAGGCCCTACGGAAAAAGGAGATGGTGAATCCTGTCGAGTGATTCCCCGAGCAGACTGTCAAGGTCATTTGGCAGAATGCCTCATCACCAGAACTTTCAAACAAGCACCAAGACATAGCTCGACTGGTAGTGAGAAGGGACCTCCCCATCAGATCCTTCCTGTATGCCCGGCGTCTCACTGCCTCCGCATGCTGCCCACGTGGTGGCTGTTGTGAGGAAGAGACCATCGTCCACCTCCTTCTAGAATGTGCCTTTGCAAAGCAGGTCTGGAAAGAGATGCAGTGTTTTTAGTCAAGGTTCATCCCAAGCAACTCCATAACACAGGACTCAGTGTTGTACGGGCTGTTCCCAGGGACGCACACCGAGATAAACATTAACTGTTGCTGGAAGACCATCAACACAGTGAAAGACGCACCTTGGTCTGTCTGAAACCTGCTGGTCTTCCAGTGCAAAGAGTTGTCCACGTCCAATAGTTGCAGACTGGCACATGCCAAGGTCCACGACTACGTGCTGAGTGACGCACTAAAGCTTGGGGCAGTGACCGTAAATGCTTAAAGGGGAAAGGCCGCTGGGCAAGGCCATCTCGCCATAGCAGACGCAGGGGTTGGAATCCATGTAAAACCCCTCGGGCTGTGTGCACCAAAAATATTTTTTCTATGTAATGCAAATGTATATTGCACATAAAATGGAATGGCAAGAGCTGTGAGGCACCTCATGTTCTGCATCGGAGGAATCTGATCTCTATTGTATTTTCCGAAATGTCAAATTTGAACTGTTTTGCAATGTTTTTTTTGCAAATTTTTATGACTAAAGTATATTTTTGGAAAAAATAAATAGTAAACTTCATTAGAAGTGCTGATGTTGCATTAAAAAAATCAGAGTTATTTGGAACTGCTTCAGTTGACTTCGAAGAGATTGAGTTGAGATACTTTTTTGTGGGCTGTGGATAAGGAGGACCAGCTAATTGATTAGGCTAAACTAAATCGGGCTGCAGTTGAGTTGAGCAGAGTTTATGGAATTCATTCCTGCAGCTGTCCCTGCTTTGGACTATTGACAATGTGTGATTTAGGGGTAGAAGCAGCAATTGGCAATGCTGATGTCACTATACATGTCCACCGATTTGGTCTTGGTTAGATACAACAGAATTTAGGTTGTGTTAGGTTCTGTGGGTTTGTTTTTTTATAAACTGTAGTTGAGATGTCTCAATTCATTCCATCTTCGCTGCCTCCGGAGAATACTTGGCATCAGGTGGCAGGACCATATCTCCAACACAGAAGTCCTCGAGGTGGCCAAATCCCCAGCTTATACACACGACTGAGTCAGCGGCGCTTGAGATGGCTTGGCACGTGAGCCGCATGGAAGATGGCAGGATCCCCAAAGACACATTGTACAGCGAGCTCGTCACTGGTATCAGACCCACCGGCCGTCCATGTCTCCGCTTCAAAGACGTCTGCAAACGCGACATGAAGTCCTGTGACATTGATCACAAGTCGTGGGAGTCAGTTGCCAGCGTTCGCCAGAGCTGGCGGGCAGCCATAAAGGCGGGGCTAAAGTGTGGCGCGTCAGTCTTAGCAGTTGGCAGGAAAAAAGACAAAAGCGCACGGGGAGAGCCAGCTGTGTAACAGCCCCGACAAACAAATTTTTCTGCAGCACCTGTGGAAGACCCTGCCACTCTAGAATTGGCCTATATAGCCACTCCAGGCGCTACTCCACACACCACTGACCACCTCCAGGCGCGTATCCATTGTCTCTCGAGATAAGGAGGCCAAAGAACTTGAGATGTGCAGAGTTAGTGGGCCTGCTTTCCCCCTGGTTTGGTTTTGATAGTTTGTAGCTGGGTTCAGCAGACTCAGTGGGATTGGTTTTGATAGTTTGTAGCTGGGTTCAGCAGACTCAGTGGGATTGGTTTTGATAGTTTGTAGCTGGGTTCAGCAGACTCAGTGGGATTGGTTTTGATAGTTTGTAGCTGGGTTCAGCAGACTCAGTGGGATTGGTTTTGATAGTTTGTAGCTGGGTTCAGCAGACTCAGTGGGATTGGTTTTGATAGTTTGTAGCTGCGTTCAGCAGACTCAGTGGGATTGGTTTTGATAGACTGTAGCTGGGTTCAGCACTCTGGGTTTAGTTTTGATAGACTGTAGCTGGGTTCAGCACTCTGGGTTTAGTTTTGATAGACTGTAGCTGGGTTCAGCACTCTGGGTTTAGTTTTGATAGACTGTAGCTGGGTTCAGCACTCTGGGTTTAGTTTTGATAGACTGTAGCTGGGTTCAGCACTCTGGGTTTAGTTTTGATAGTTTGTAGCTGGGTTCAGCACTCTGGGTTTAGTTTTGATAGACTGTAGCTGGGTTCAGCACTCTGGGTTTAGTTTTGATAGTTTGTAGCTGGGTTCAGCACTCTGGGTTTAGTTTTGATAGTTTGTAGCTGGGTTCAGCACTCTGGGTTTAGTTTTGATAGACTGTAGCTGGGTTCAGCACTCTGGGTTTAGTTTTGATTTGATAGACTGTAGCTGGGTTCAGTACTCTGGGTTTAGTTTTGATAGACTGTAGCTGGGTTCAGCACTCTGGGTTTAGTTTTGATAGACTGTAGCTGGGTTCAGCACTCTGGGTTTAGTTTTGATAGTTTGTAGCTGAGTTCAGCACTCTGGGTTTAGTTTTGATAGACTGTAACTGGGTTCAGCACTCTGGGTTTAGTTTTGATAGACTGTAGCTGGGTTCAGCACTCTGGGTTTAGTTTTGATAGACTGTAACTGGGTTCAGCACTCTGGGTTTAGTTTTGATAGACTGTAGCTGGGTTCAGCACTCTGGGTTTAGTTTTGATAGACTGTAACTGGGTTCAGCACTCTGGGTTTAGTTTTGATAGACTGTAGCTGGGTTCAGCACTCTGGGTTTAGTTTTGATAGACTGTAGCTGGGTTCAGCACTCTGGGTTTAGTTTTGATAGACTGTAGCTGGGTTCAGCACTCTGGGTTTAGTTTTGATAGACTGTAGCTGGGTTCAGCACTCTGGGTTTAGTTTTGATAGACTGTAGCTGGGTTCAGCACTCTGGGTTTAGTTTTGATAGACTGTAGCTGGGTTCAGCACTCTGGGTTTAGTTTTGATAGACTGTAGCTGGGTTCAGCACTCTGGGTTTAGTTTTGATAGACTGTAGCTGGGTTCAGCACTCTGGGTTTAGTTTTGATAGACTGTAGCTGGGTTCAGCACTCTGGGTTTAGTTTTGATAGACTGTAGCTGGGTTCAGCACTCTGGGTTTAGTTTTGATAGACTGTAGCTGGGTTCAGCACTCTGGGTTTAGTTTTGATAGACTGTAGCTGGGTTCAGCACTCTGGGTTTAGTTTTGATAGACTGTAGCTGGGTTCAGCACTCTGGGTTTAGTTTTGATAGACTGTAGCTGGGTTCAGCACTCTGGGTTTAGTTTTGATAGACTGTAGCTGGGTTCAGCACTCTGGGTTTAGTTTTGATAGACTGTAGCTGGGTTCAGCACTCTGGGTTTAGTTTTGATAGACTGTAGCTGGGTTCAGCACTCTGGGTTTAGTTTTGATCGACTGTAGCTGGGTTCAGCACTCTGGGTTTAGTTTTGATAGACTGTAGCTGGGTTCAGCACTCTGGGTTTAGTTTTGATCGACTGTAGCTGGGTTCAGCACTCTGGGTTTAGTTTTGATAGACTGTAGCTGGGTGCAGCACTCTGGGTTTAGTTTTGATAGACTGTAGCTGGGTGCAGCACTCTGGGTTTAGTTTTGATAGACTGTAGCTGGGTTCAGCACTCTGGGTTTAGTTTTGATAGACTGTAGCTGGGTGCAGCACTCTGGGTTTAGTTTTGATAGACTGTAGCTGGGTGCAGCACTCTGGGTTTAGTTTTGATAGACTGTAGCTGGGTTCAGCACTCTGGGTTTAGTTTTGATAGACTGTAGCTGGGTTCAGCACTCTGGGTTTAGTTTTGATAGTTTGTAGCTGGGTTCAGCATTCTGGGTTTAGTTTTGATAGACTGTAGCTGGGTTCAGCACTCTGGGTTTAGTTTTGATAGACTGTAGCTGGGTTCAGCACTCTGGGTTTAGTTTTGATAGACTAGCTGGGTTCAGCACTCTGGGTTTAGTTTTGATGGACTGTAGCTGAGTTCAGCACTCTGGGTTTAGTTTTGATAAGACTGTAGCTGGGTTCAGCACTCTGGGTTTAGTTTTGATAGACTAGCTGGGTTCAGCACTCTGGGTTTAGTTTTGATGGACTGTAGCTGGGTTCAGCATTCTGGGTTTAGTTTTGATAGACTGTAGCTGAGTTCAGCACTCTGGGTTTAGTTTTGATAGACTGTAGCTGGGTTCAGCACTCTGGGTTTAGTTTTGATAGACTGTCGCTGGGTTCAGCACTCTGGGTTTAGTTTTGATAGACTGTAGCTGGGTTCAGCACTCTGGGTTTAGTTTTGATAGACTGTAACTGGGTTCAGCACTCTGGGTTTAGTTTTGATAGACTGTAACTGGGTTCAGCACTCTGGGTTTAGTTTTGATAGACTGTAACTGGGTTCAGCACTCTGGGTTTAGTTTTGATAGAATGTAGCTGAGTTCAGCACACTGGGTTTAGTTTTGATAGACTGTAACTGGGTTCAGCACTCTGGGTTTAGTTTTGATAGACTGTAGCTGAGTGCAGCACTCTGGGTTTAGTTTTGATAGACTGTAGCTGGGTTCAGCACTCTGGGTTTAGTTTTGATAGACTGTAGCTGGGTTCAGCACTCTGGATTTAGTTTTGATAGACTGTAGCTGGGTTCAGCACTCTGGGTTTAGTTTTGATAGACTGTAGCTGGGTTCAGCACTCTGGGTTTAGTTTTGATAGACTGTAGCTGGGTTCAGCACTCTGGGTTTAGTTTTGATAGACTGTAGCTGAGTTCAGCACTCTGGGTTTAGTTTTGATAGACTGTAACTGGGTTCAGCACTCTGGGTTTAGTTTTGATAGACTGTAGCTGGGTTCAGCACTCTGGGTTTAGTTTTGATAGACTGTAGCTGGGTTCAGCACTCTGGGTTTAGTTTTGATAGACTGTAACTGGGTTCAGCACTCTGGGTTTAGTTTTGATAGTTTGTAGCTGGGTTCAGCACTCTGGGTTTAGTTTTGATAGACTGTAGCTGGGTTCAGCACTCTGGGTTTAGTTTTGATAGTTTGTAGCTGAGTTCAGCACTCTGGGTTTAGTTTTGATAGACTGTAACTGGGTTCAGCACTCTGGGTTTAGTTTTGATAGACTGTAGCTGGGTTCAGCACTCTGGGTTTAGTTTTGATAGACTGTAACTGGGTTCAGCACTCTGGGTTTAGTTTTGATAGACTGTAGCTGGGTTCAGCACTCTGGGTTTAGTTTTGATAGACTGTAACTGGGTTCAGCACTCTGGGTTTAGTTTTGATAGACTGTAGCTGGGTTCAGCACTCTGGGTTTAGTTTTGATAGACTGTAGCTGGGTTCAGCACTCTGGGTTTAGTTTTGATAGACTGTAGCTGGGTTCAGCACTCTGGGTTTAGTTTTGATAGACTGTAGCTGGGTTCAGCACTCTGGGTTTAGTTTTGATAGACTGTAGCTGGGTTCAGCACTCTGGGTTTAGTTTTGATAGACTGTAGCTGGGTTCAGCACTCTGGGTTTAGTTTTGATAGACTGTAGCTGGGTTCAGCACTCTGGGTTTAGTTTTGATAGACTGTAGCTGGGTTCAGCACTCTGGGTTTAGTTTTGATAGACTGTAGCTGGGTTCAGCACTCTGGGTTTAGTTTTGATAGACTGTAGCTGGGTTCAGCACTCTGGGTTTAGTTTTGATAGACTGTAGCTGGGTTCAGCACTCTGGGTTTAGTTTTGATAGACTGTAGCTGGGTTCAGCACTCTGGGTTTAGTTTTGATAGACTGTAGCTGGGTTCAGCACTCTGGGTTTAGTTTTGATAGACTGTAGCTGGGTTCAGCACTCTGGGTTTAGTTTTGATAGACTGTAGCTGGGTTCAGCACTCTGGGTTTAGTTTTGATAGACTGTAGCTGGGTTCAGCACTCTGGGTTTAGTTTTGATAGACTGTAGCTGGGTTCAGCACTCTGGGTTTAGTTTTGATAGACTGTAGCTGGGTTCAGCACTCTGGGTTTAGTTTTGATAGACTGTAGCTGGGTTCAGCACTCTGGGTTTAGTTTTGATAGACTGTAGCTGGGTTCAGCACTCTGGGTTTAGTTTTGATAGACTGTAGCTGGGTTCAGCACTCTGGGTTTAGTTTTGATAGACTGTAGCTGGGTTCAGCACTCTGGGTTTAGTTTTGATAGACTGTAGCTGGGTGCAGCACTCTGGGTTTAGTTTTGATAGACTGTAGCTGGATGCAGCACTCTGGGTTTAGTTTTGATAGACTGTAGCTGGGTTCAGCACTCTGGGTTTAGTTTTGATAGACTGTAGCTGGGTGCAGCACTCTGGGTTTAGTTTTGATAGACTGTAGCTGGGTGCAGCACTCTGGGTTTAGTTTTGATAGACTGTAGCTGGGTGCAGCACTCTGGGTTTAGTTTTGATAGACTGTAGCTGGGTGCAGCACTCTGGGTTTAGTTTTGATAGACTGTAGCTGGGTGCAGCACTCTGGGTTTAGTTTTGATAGACTGTAGCTGGGTGCAGCACTCTGGGTTTAGTTTTGATAGACTGTAGCTGGGTGCAGCACTCTGGGTTTAGTTTTGATAGACTGTAGCTGGGTGCAGCACTCTGGGTTTAGTTTTGATAGACTGTAGCTGGGTTCAGCACTCTGGGTTTAGTTTTGATAGACTGTAGCTGGGTGCAGCACTCTGTAAACTTGCTTTTCCCCTGTCTGGCCTGCTCTGGATTGTCGAGCTTTGTCAAGTGGATACCGGGTCGTCCTGGGTCCTCGAAGCTGCCCCGGAAGTGGTTACCAGAGGTGACGGAGGAAGATGGCGGCGGGTTCCACGTCTGTTGGCGGCCGGAGCAGCTGCTCGAGTCTTTCCATGGAGTTTCTGGAGGGGCTGACGGAGATCGCGGAGCTACAGGAAGCTTATAGCAAACTGTGCGGCGAGGAGGTGCGGCGCGGGGCGGTGGAGAGGGGGAGCGGGTGGGTGGTAGGGGGCTGGCACTGGGAGCGAGGGTGGGTGGGTGGTCGGTCAGCAGGAGTGGGCGGGGCCGCAGTAACAAAGGGGGTAAATTCAGTTAGATTGGCAGAAAATAAAAACAGAAAGTGCTGGAAATACTCAACAGATCTGGCAACATCTGTGGAGAGGAAAACAAAGTTCTGATGAAGGGTCACTGACCTGAAACGTTAACTCTGCTTCTCTCTCCACAGATGCTGTCAGACCTGCTGAGTATTTCCAGCATTTCTTGTTTTTATTTAAGTTTTCCAGCATCTGCAGTATTTATTTCAGCAGTTAATATATATGTATATGTGTGTGTCGAAGAGACTTAGCAGTTGGCAGGAAAAAAGACAGAGGCGCAAGGGGAGAGCCAACTGTGTAACAGCCCCGACAATCAAATTTTTCTGCAGCACCTGTGGAAGAGTCTGTCACTAGAATTGGCCTTTGTAGCCACTCCAGGCGCTGCTCCACTGACCACCTCCAGGCGCTTACCCATTGTCTCTCGAGATAAGGAGGCCAAAGAAGATACGTGTGTGTATATAAAAACATACACATTTCCGTTGTACATTTTGTATAAATAGTTTACTCTTCAATTTTCTTTTATTCCTTCCTCCTCCTTTGTGCCCTGTCTGCCGTGGCTTAGTCGCTGCCTCAAAGTCAGAAGTTCTGAAGAAGGGTTACTGACCTGAAACGTTAACTCTGCTTCTCGCTCCACAGATGCTGCCAGACCTGCTGAGTATTTCCAACGTTTCTTGTTTTTATTTCAAAGTCAGAAGGTTGGGATTTAAATCCCACTCCAGAGACTGGAACACAAAAATCAAGGCTGACACTCTGGTGCAGAACTGAGAGGTTAAACTTGGAGCCCCAACTTTGCTCTCAGTTGGGTATAAAAGATTCCATGGTACTATTCAGAAAAGAGAACAGGAGTTCTCCCTGATGTCCTGGTCAAAATTCATCCTTCAGTTGACATCACAAGAACAGATTATCTGATCAATATCACTTTGTTGTTTGTGGGAGCTTGTGTCCAAATTGGCTGCTGTGTTTCCTACATTACAATAGGGATTACACTTCAAAAGTACTGCATTGGTTGTGAAGTGCTTTGGGACGTCCTATGTTTGTGAAAGGCGTGATAGAAATGCATGTTTTTCTTCTGGTGGTATTTCCTTATGGGATACAGTTCTGAGAGCCTCTTGTGATTGCTCAGCCGATGGTGATTATTTCACACGTGTAGTTTAATAGTGAATGGCAGCAGGCTATTTTACCATGGAGGGCATCATAACTGAGACTGAACGCATCTAATGTCCAGACACCAACACTTTTCAGCAGCAGATACCAGATGGTGATCAGGAGCAAGAACCGTGGCTGAGTTTTCTTTTGTTCTTCTCCCTCCCTAACTTGGGAGCATAAGTTTAATTGTTGCAACCCAACTGTCACTGTAATCATGTAACTCACCACAGAACTGGAATCAAACTTAGGACTTGCATGGTTTTTATGGCTCAAGTCTTCTTTGGCCTCCTTATCTCGAGAGACAATGGGTAAGCGCCTGGAGGTGGTCAGTGATGTGTGGAGCAGCGCCTGGAGTGGCTATAAAGGCCAATTCTAGAGTGACAGGGTCTTCCACAGGTGCTGCAGAAAAATTTGTTTGTCGGGGCTGTTACACAGCTGGCTCTCCCCTTGTGCTTTTGTCTTTGTTCCTGCCAACTGCTAAGTCTCTTCGACTCGCCACACTTTAGCCCCACCTTTATGACTGCCCACCAGCTCTGGCGAACGCTGGCAACTGACTCCCATGACTTGGGATCAATGTCACAGGACTTCATGTCACGTTTGCAGACGTCTTTAAAGTGGAGACATGGACGGCTGGTGGGTCTGATACCAGTGGCGAGCTCGCTTTGGGGATCCTGCCATCTTCCATGCGGCTCACATGGCCAAGCCATTTCAAGCGCCGCTGACTCAGTGGTGTGTATAAGCTGGGGATGTTGGCCGCCTCGAGGACTTCTGTGTTGGAGATACGGTCCTGCCACCTGATGCCAAGTATTCTCCGGAGGCAGCGAAGATGGAATGAATTGAGACGTCGCTCTTGGCTGACATACGTTGTCCAGGCCTCGCTGCCATAGAGCAAGGTACTGAGGACACAGGCTTGATACACTCGGACTTTTGTGTTACGTGTCAGTGCACCATTTTCCCACACTCTCTTGGCCAGTCTGGACATAGCAGTGGAAGCCTTTCCCATGCGCTCAAGTATTCACTGAATAAATCTTCTGAGCCACAAGGGCACCATTAGTTCCATCAGATCCCCAGTTCAGTTTCTGCTCATTTAACTAATGATTCTGAGAGCATGATTGGTCTTGCTGTGACATTATGGTCATTTGACAGCTTACGGACACTGTCTTGACTTACCAATGCAGAATGGCTACTTAGGTGGAGAGCCAGAGAGCAGCTGTTGGCAGTAGAACTGACTCAAGCAAAACTCAGTGCATTTGGCAAAAGGGAGAAATTTGGGGAAAAAAGACTTGTGGTGAAAGAGTGCTACTGGGCATCTTCGCTCAGTGAGGAGTGTTGTGCATTTCTGTGCCTTTGGAAAGAGTATTAATTGTAAAGGATGTGCATGCCTGTAATCGGTACATATCTGTCAGGTATGTTTATACAGTGCATGTTTGCAATGTCATTCTGGGCACCTGTAAGGTGCTTTTATGCTATTGGCTGATTGGTTTCTTCTGCTCTTTCTGCAGAAGGAGGTTGAAGCAGAGCTTGAGGTTCTCATTGGGCAGCAGAGCAGCCTGGACAGTAAGATGATGGCTCTGCACCGCATGGGGTAGGTACCAATATGGAGAAACAGTGATTAAAGAACTGGAATGCAACAGATTACTGTCAGAGGTTGTGATAACATTTTTTTGGGTCAGAGTCTCAATTTCACTTATTGGATGGGACAAATTGTTTACAAACAGCGTGCTTTGCAGATTTGTCCTTGGATCTATTTAGTGTGCTAGAGTGATAGAGTTATACAGCACAGAAACAGGCACTTCAGCCCATCGTGTCTGTGCCAGCCATCAAGCACCTATCTATTCTAATCCAATTTTCCAGCTCTTGGCCCGTAGCCTTGTATGCTATGGCGTTTCAGGTGCACAGCTAAATACTTCTTAAATGTTGTGAGGATTCCTGCCTGTACCACCTCTTCAGGCAGTGAGTTCCAGATTCCAACCACCCTCTGGGTGAAATATTTTTTTCCTCAAATCCCCTCTAAACCTCCTGCTCCTTACCTTAAATCTATGCCCCTTGGTTATTGACACCTCTGCTAAGGGAAAAAGTTTCTTCCTAGCTACACCCTTCAATCAGGTCCCCCCTCAGCCTTCTCTGTTCCAAGGGAAACAACCCTAGCCTATCCAGTCTCTCTTCACAGCCCAGGCAACATCCTGGTGAATCTCCTCTGTACTCTCTCCAGTGCAATCACATCCTTCCTATAGTGTGGCGACCAGAACTGTACACAGTACTCCAGCTATGGTCTAATTAATGTTTTATACAGCTCTGTCATAACCTCCCTGCTCTGATCTTCTTTGCCTCGGCTAATAAAGGCAGGTATCCCATATGCCTTCCTAACCACCTCATCTACCTGTGCTGCTGTCTTCAGTGATCTATGGACAAGTTCACCAAGGTCCCTCTGACTCTTCTTCCTAGGGTCCTACCATCCATTGTATATTCCCTTGCCTTGTTAGTCCTCCCAAAATGCATCACCTCACACTGCTCAGGATTAAATTCCATTTGCTACTGCTCTGCCCATCTTACCAACCCATCTATATCGTCCTGTAATCTAAGGCTTTTCTCCTCACTATTTGCGACACCACCAATTTCCGTGTCATCTGCGAACTTGCTGATCATACCCCCTATATTCACGTCTAAATCATTAATGTACACAACAAACAGCAAGGGTCCCAGCACCGATCCCTGCGGTACACCACTGGTCACAGGCTTCCAATCGCAAAAACAACCCTCGACCATCACCCTCTGCCTCCTGCCACTAAGCCAATTTTGGATCCAATTTGCCAAATTGCCCTGGATCCCATGGGCTCTTACCTTCTTGACCAATCTCCCATGCGGGACCTTATTGCTATTGCACACATAGAGTGTAGATACCAACATGGACTCATTAGGCTGAACAGCGTTTTTCTATGTTACAGGTTCTATATCATAGTATGTAATACTTTACTTGTAAGAGGAAGTTGTGCTAAACTGATAGAAATCACAGTTAGGTCCCAGCTGGAGTATTGTGTTCAATTCTAGACACCACAGTTTAGGAAGGATGTCAAGGCCTTGTGGAGGGTGCAGAGGAGATTTACTAAAATGGTACCAGAGATGTGGGACTGGAGAAGCTGGGATTGTTTCCCTTAGAGCAGAGAAAGTTTAAGGGGAGGTTTAATAGCAGTGTTCAAAATTGAGAGGTTTTGAGAGAGTAGATAAGGAGAAACGTTTTCCACTGGCTGGAGGGTCGATAACCAGAGGAGACAGATTTAAAATGGTTGCCTAAGAAAGGGGACTGGGGGAGTGAAATTTTTTATGCGATGGGCTGTTATGATCTGGAATGCACAGCCTGAAAGGGCGGTGGAAGCAGATTCAGTCATAACATTCAAAAGGGAATTGGATATATTCTTGAAATGGAGAAATTTGCAGGGCTATGGGTGATTAAGCATGAGAATGAGACCAATTGGATAGCACTTTCAAAGAGCTTGTACAGGCACCATGAGCCAAATGACCACCTACTGTGCAGTATGATTCTGCGATGCTTTAAATTCATCCTTTCAAATTGTTCCCACCACCAGTATAAACATTTTGGTGTTGTGCAGTTCCAAATGATTCTCCAGACACAACTCAAGTATATATTCTTATTAACATCCTGCTGGGTGTTCTTCACAGTTGAAATAGTGATATTAGAACATTTTATTTGCACACCACTATGTCTTACTGAATCCTACTGACAGTGTTGCAAATGGAGAAACCTATGAAGCATAGTTTAGAGGCTTTCAGGAAGATGCAGGAAACTGTGTTTGCTGATTTGAGGCACTGTGTCACCACAGCAAATACTGTTGCTGTATGTTTGTGAGCAACTGGTGGAATTTCATTTAGCTGTCCTAGAGGACAGACAGCTTGATGTTAACACTGGGTTTCTGAAGTGCAATATTGTCCATTTCCTGGTGGTGGCAGTCGTTTACTTTGATCTGAAAATTAACACTTAATTACGAATCCAGTAAATGTAATACTAATTGATTTATGTGTGTGTTGAAATATTTAACTATGGCATTAAACAGGAGAGGAACGTGATGTTATTTGAGGGTTCCTCAGTGCGTTGTAAAAATAAACTACCAAAGTGCTTATTTATCTTTTAGTTTTTGGTTCTTTTGAAGGATATACTTTTGAGATTCTAACTTGTCCTTTCTCATTACTGATGCTGTTTGACCTGCTGTGTGTTTCCGGCATTTTCTGTATTTAATGTGAAGTATTACATTCTGTATATACTTCCTGATATTTACATCGTTCCTTTTTCATGGTTCCTTATTGCTTTCTTCCCCAGTCCGAACTTGCAGCTGATCGAGGGGGATGCCAAACAGCTTGCAGGGATGATCACATTTACATGCAATCTGGCTGAAAATGTAAGCAGCAAGGTTCGGCAGCTTGACCTGGCCAAGGTACAGCAATTACTTTTTAACCCAAGTGCAACTAGTGTGGAAAGTACAGCTGTTAAATTCCTAAATAGTAATGGGACAGTGTCAGTTTTTGAGATGTTTTCCTTGTTGTTTGGTAGTCCCAGCTCCATGCTAAATCTGCCATATTGACCAGTAGATGCAGTAGACGTTCTGTTTTCTGGAGTGCCAGATGTAGGCTCACACTTGAACCCATTTATCCCAGTTTTCTCCCCCTCCCCTCCCCTCTCCTTCTGAATGCGTTGACTCATGTTAGGGTATGACATCATGGCAGAATATTCAACCATGAAGGATATCACAGCCATCTACATTTTCACAATTTCAAGCTAGAGTTGCTCGATAGTGATCAGGTACAGGAACAGAGACTGACATTTTTTTTGAGAAGAATAGACTTATAACAATGGGAGCAGGGACACAAAGCAGCTGGGGTGAGTATACAGGTAAGCTTTTAATTTCATTTAATTTCAATCAAATATAGAATAAGATTTGAATTTATAATGGAGTGAGCAAGAGAGACCCGTAGGGAGTGTATTAGTTCAAATTGGGACAACTTAATACATAAGCTGTATTAAGTATTATTAGCGTTTATCCGTATTTGTAAGGATTACTAATAGTAGTAAGGCTTATTAGTATTGGCAAAGCTTTATTATCATTGGTAAGGTCTATTAGACTCACGGTGTGCAGATTACAAGCTGAGTGTGGAGATTCGAGTTTGGTGAGTGGCGAGTTTGGTGAAGGGGGCTCCATTTTTCTTTATTTTCCTACTTTTTTTAACCCTCCAGTATTTGGTTCTTGCTTCGCTGCAGTGGAAGGAGCTGTTTGGTGAGTACTTGGTAAGTTATTCGACTTATAATAAATCTGTTAAGGTCTGGCAGGGCAGCTCTGCCGAGTGGAATGGACAGCCTGTGGCATGTGGGAAGTCATGGACGCCATGTGTCCAAGACAAATACATCTGCAGGAAGTGTCACCGGCTGCAGAAGCTTGAGCTCCGGGTTTCGGAACTCGAGCGGAGGCTGGAGTCACTGTTGTGCATTCGCGAGGCGGAGGACTACGTAGATAGCACGTTTAGGGAGGTGGTCACACCACAGATTAGGAGCATTCAGGCAAATAGGGAATGGGTGATCACCGGGCAGTCTAAGAGAGCCAGGCAGGTAGTGCAGGAGTTCCTTGATATGATCTCACTTGCTAATCGATTTTCCATTTTGGATACTGGTGAGGGTGATAGTTCCTCAGAGGAGGGCAGTCAGAACCAAGTTTGTGGCACCACAGGTGGCTCAGCTGCACAGGAGGGGAGGAAGGAGTGGAAGAGCAGTAGCAATAGGGGATTCATTAATTAGAGGAACAGACAGGCGTTTCTGAGGCACTAAATGTGACTCCAGGATGGTGTGTTGCCTCCCTGGTGCCAGGGTCAAGGTTGTCGCGGAGAGACTGCAGGACATTCTTCTGGGGGAGGGTGAACAGCCATAGGTCGTGGTCCACATTGGTACCAATGACATAGGTAAGAAGGGGGATGAGGTTCTGAAAGCAGATTTTAGGGAACTGGGAAGGAGATTAAAAAGCAGGACCTCAAAAGCAGTAATCTCAGGATTACTCCCAGTCTCCCGTGCAAGTGAGCATAGGAATAGGAGAATTGAGCATTGAACATGTGGCTGGAGAACTGATGTAGGAGGGACGGCATCAGATTTCTAAGACATTGGGACCAGTGGGACCTGTACAAGGTGGGTGAGTTGCATCTTAGCAGGACTGGGTTGAATATCCTTGCAGGGAGATTTGCTAGTGCTTTTGGAGAGGGTTTAAGAACATAAGAACTAGGAGCAGGAGTAGGCAATTCAGCCCCTCGCGCCTGCCCCGCCATTCAATACGATCATGGCTGATCTCATTGGCCTCAACTCCACTTTCCTGCCCATTCTCCATAACCCTTTAACCCATTACTAATTAAAAATCTGTCTATCTCCTCCTTAAATTTACTCAATGTCGCAGCATCCACCGCACTCTGGGGTAGTGAATTCCACAGACTCACGACCCTTTGAGAGAAGTAATTTCTCATCTCTGTTTTAAATCCGCTACCTGTACCCTAAACTATGACCTCTCGTTCTAGATTTCCCCACAAGAGGAAACATCCTCTCTACGTCTGCATTGTCAATCCCCTTAATCATCTTATATACCTCAATTAGATCTCCTCTCACTCTTCCGAACTCCAGAGAGTAAAGGCCTAAACTGCTCAATCTCTCTTCATAAGACAAACCCCTCATCCCTGGAATCAATCTATATTGTCAAGGGGATGGGAACCTGAGAGGGAGCTCAGATTGGAGGGAAGTAAAACTGGTAACTAGACAGGGGCGTGGGAACCAGGAGCAAGTATTAGAGGAATACCAAGGTGAACAGAATAGTGGGGGAGAGAGATAGCATGGGAATAGTACGGTAGGGTCAAAGTAAGGGAGAAAGTAATAAAGTCTGAATCCGGGTTAATGTGCATGTATGTGAATGCACGGAGTGTGGTTAACAAGACTGATGAGGTACAGGTGCAGATTGCCTTGTGGAAATATGATGTTGTGGTGATAAGAGATCTGGCTCAAAGAAGGGCAGGACTGGGTGTTAAATATTCCTGGATACAAGGTGTTCAAGAAAGATAGGAATAGGAAAAAAGGGGGAGGGGTGGCAATATTGATTAAGGAGAGCATTTCTACCTGGCATCTGTCATAAGCACACTTTTTCTTTTTTATCTTAATCTCTACCTCTTTTGTCATCCAGAGAGCTCTGGATTTGTTTGCTCTACTTTTCCCCTTCAAGGGAACATACCTTGACTGTGCCTGGAAAAGGACAAGGAGCAATCCAGGGTAAGAGTAATTAACTGGGCAAAGCCAACATCGATGGGGCGAATAAATTGGAATCAAAAGCTGGCAGGAAAACTGGTAGATGAACAATGGGCTACCTTCAAAGAAGAGATAGTTCAGGCACAGTCAAGGTATGTTCCCTCGAAGGGGAAAAGTAGAGCAAACAAATCCAGAGCTCCCTGGATGATAAAAGAGGTCGAGATTAATATAAAGAAGAAAAAGTGTGCTTATGACAGATGCCAGGTAGAAAATACTATTGAGAACCAGGCTGAGTATAGAAGGTCCAGAGGGGAACTGAAAAAGCAAATAAGAGAAGCGAAGAGAGAGCATGAGAAGAGACTGGCAGCTAGCATTAAAGGAAATTGCAAAGTTTTCTACAGGCATATAAATAGTAAAAGGGTGGTAAAAGGAGGGGTGGGGCCGATTAGAGACCAGAAATAAGATTTACACATGGAGGCAGAGGGCACAGCTGAGGTATTAAATGAATACTTTGCATCTGTCTTTACCAAGGAAGAAGATGCAACCCAGGAAATGTTGAAAGAGGAGGTAAGTCGGACACTAGAGGGGTTTAAAATTGATAAAGAGGAAGTATTAGACCGGCTGTCTGAACTTAAAGTGGATAAAGCACCAGGGCGGCACAGTGGTTAGCACCGCAGCCTCACAGCTCCAGCGACCCGGGTTCAGTTCTGGGTACTGCCTGTGTGGAGTTTGTAAGTTCTCCCTGTGACCGCGTGGGTTTCCGCCGGATGCTCCGGTTTCCTCCCACAGCCAAAGACTTGCAGGTTGATAGGTAAATTGACCATTGTAAATTGCCCCTAGTGTAGGTAGGTGGTAGGAGAATTGTGGGGATGTGAGAGGGAATATGGGATTAATATAGGATTAGTATAAATGGGTGGTTGAGGGTCGGCACAGACTCGGTGGGCCGAAGGGCCTGTTTCAGTGCTGTATATCTCTATGAATCTAAACCAAGGCCGGATGAGATGCATCGAGGGAAATGAGGGTGGAAATCGCAGAGGCACTGACCATAATTTTTCAGTCTTCCTTAGACTTGGGGATGGTGTCAGAGGACTGGTGAATTGCAAACATTACACCCTTGTTCAAACAAGGGTGTAAAGATAAGCCCAGCAACTACAGGCCAGTCAGTTTAACTTCGGTGGTGGGAAAACTTCCAGCAAAATAATTCGGGACAAAATCAATAGTCACATGGACAAATGTGAGTTAATTAAGGAGAGCTAACATGCATTTCTTAAGGGAATATCATGTTTAACTAACTTGCTGGATTCTTTGAGGAGGTAACAGAGGGTTGATGAGGGCAATGCTGTTGATGTGGTGTACATGGACTTTCAAAAGACATTTGGTACAGTGCCACACAACAGACTTGTGAGCAAACATGTAGCTCATGGAATAAAAGGGACGGTAACAACATGGATATGAAAATGGCTGAGTGCCAGGAAACAAAGAATAGTGGTTAATGAATGTTTTTTGGGCTGGAGGAAGGTTTGTAGTGGAGTTCCCCAGACATCAGTGTTGGGACTCTTGCTTTTTCTGATATACATTAATGACCTAGACCTTGGTGTACAGGGCACAATTTCAAAGTTTGCAGATGATACGAAACTTGGAAGCATTGTGAACTGTGAGGAGGATAGTGTAGAACTTCAAAAGGACATAGACAAGTTGGTGGAATGGGCAGACAGGTGGCAGATGAAGTTCAATGCAGAGAAATATGAAGTGATTCATTTTGGTCAGAAGAATATGGACAGGCAATATAGAATAAAGGGGGTGCAGGAGTAGAGGGACCTGCGTGTATATGTGCATAAGACATTAAAGGTGGGAGGACAGGTTGAGAGAGCAGTTAATAAAGTATACAGTATCCTGGGCTTTATTAATAAAGGCATAGAGTACAAGAGCAAGGAAGTTATGTTGAACTTGTGTTAGATACTTGTTCGGCCTCAGCTGGAGTATCGCGTCCAGTTCTGGGCGCCGCACTTGAGGAAAGACGTGAGGGCATTGGTGATAGTACAGAGGAGATTCACGAGAATGGTTCCAAGGATAAGGAATTTCACTTATGAAGATAGATTGGAGAAGTTGGGACTGTTTTCCTTGGCGAAGAGAAGGCTGTGGGATGATTTGATAGAGGTGTTCAAAATCATGAGTGGTCTGAACAGAGTAGATAGAGAGAAACTGTTCCCACTCGTGAAAGGATCGAGAGCAAGAGGGCATAGATTTAAAGTATTTGGTAAGAGAAGCAAAAGTGACAGAGGGAAAATTTTTTTCCCGCAGCGAGTGGTTAAGGTCTGGAATGTACTGCCTGAGAGCGTGGTGGAGGCAGGTTCAATTGAAGCATTAAAAAGGGAATTAGACAGTTATATGAAAAGGAAGAATGTGCAGGTGGGGAGAAGGCAGGGGAATGGAACTGAGGGAATTGCTCTTTCAGAGAGCCAGTGGAGACACAATGGGACGAATGGCCTCCTTCTGCACTGTAACAATTCTGTGATTCTGTGATCATATGGTCTAAAGTTTAGCCGGTTTGCGAGACCCGGGTAGTGTGTAATTTTCCCTATCCTTGAGTCATTAACCAGGGATGTTTGACAAGTCTGAGTTCCTTATTGGACTGTTCAAGTCTGAGAATGCATCCACAGGCTTTAGTTTTGGCTAAAGATCTAAACTCGGGAGGTGGGCTGGGAAATTCTTACTACTCCCGTGCAAAGTTGAATCTTATGTATCTACAAAAGACTTGTGTATCAAACTGCAAGAAATATATTGCCCGAAATGGTATTTTAATTCATCATGGATGATTTTTGGATTGCTTTTAATTGTTTATTATTTGTTAATTATTTATTATTCGTTATCCAGAGAGTGGTTAGAATTTGGAACTTGCTACCACATGGAGTGATGAGATGAATAGTGTAGATTAATTTAGGGGGAAGCTAGATCAGTAAATGAGGAAGAATAGGCTGATAGGATGAGATGAAGTAGGTTGGGAGGAGACTTGTTTGGACCATCAACACTAGCATAGACAATTGGGCCGAATGGCCTGTTTCTATGTAGCTGTTGCACTCTCAACATCTATCTTGTCTCACTGCTGTGTATTATTCAACCTGAAATAAATCTTGCTATTATAAGAACAGAAAAAGTGCTGGAAATAGTTGGCTGATCTGGCAGCATCTGTGGAGAGAGAAACAAAGTTAATGTTTCAGGTTGATGACCTTTCATCAGAACTGGCAAAAGCTAGAGATGTAACAGGTTTTCAATAAGTACAGTGGCAGGGAAAGGGGTGAGGGGAAGGAAGGTCTGTGATAGGATGGAGGGCAGGAATGATTAAATGACAAAAGGGATGATAGTGCAAGGCAAAAGGGGGCGGCAGAAATGGGACAAGTAAAGAAACAAAAGATTTCAGTTACAAAGGCATTGCTTATAATGTAGTAAACAGGCCGGATAGTTTGGGTTGTTCAACAAGTACTTATCAATTTAAAATGCTCTGCTGATTTCAGGCAAAGTTTGGTGTTCAAGCAGTTTCAAGTCAGCAGTTCACACCTCATTAAAGTACGATTACCTTAGTGATGAGTGTCTGAATGCAGCTGCTAACAATTTGGAGAGGCAGTCACTCAGTGGGCTTTCTGGGTTTTTTAAACTGCACGTTGGCTATTTTGCTATTTGGTTTTATCGTCAATTGTGTTAACACCAACGTGCTCACTGTACGCACTGTTGTCTGTACTGTTCAGCATAGTGCTGAACATTGAGCTAATTACTGTAACAAAAACAAGAAATGCTGGAATCACTCAGCAGGTCTGGCAGCATCTGTGGAAAGAGAAGCAGAGTTAACGTTTCGGGTCAGCGACCCTTCTTCGGACCACTAATTCGGAGCTAATTACTGTGTTGCTTACAAGCCATGCAGGAGCATGAAGCCTTTTAAATGCACTGTGTGTAAATGGGGCTCTTTGTCTGCTCAGATTTTAAAACTTTTACTGGTATTTTGGAAGTTAGGTTTGGTGAAAACCAGAAATCACTGAGCTTGTTTGCAAGATTTTATCCTTCCTTTCCTTTCAATAAGAGATTGTAAAAGGAGCGCAGTATATGAACCTTGCTATAGAATGCTGCCTTGCAGGTATAGGTAAGTTTAAAAATAATTTTGTGCAGGAAAATCCATCAAGGCTCACACCAAGAATCAGCTCAAGCATCCATTTAACATTTTGGATGTTGAATGATTAAAAAAAAAATAGCATAATCTTGTTTTGACACAAGTACTTTAACTTATTACTCCCATGAGGACATTGTCTTCCTGGGACACCATGCCATGGGTGCGGACAGCCTTCAAGTGTCTATTCAATAGCTCTATGAATGCTGTCAGACAGTTACTCCTGGGATATCATCAATATTGACCTTACCCAACGCCCATGTACATGTACTTTCTGTTAATGGGATGGCAATCAGGAGTGGAAATGCTGGCTGGCTTTCTTCAGTGCCCTCCCTTGCCTGGGAGCATTGTGGCAAATAGCAACACTTCAGCCCCCTTTCCCCCGCACCCCCCCCCCCCAACCATTCTCCAACCCAGCTGAGATTCACACATTTGGGATCCTTTCGGAGTTTTCCTAGTCTGTGTGGCCCAGTACCACACCAGGCCATGCTGCTAGTTACTGAGCATTCACAGGAACTACTTTATTTGTTTAAAAACAATGTAAAAAAAGAGGTGAACATGAAGTTCTGAATTAGATTAAGAGCAAACATCTTGGCAGTATTGCAGGTTGAAGACTCAATCATTGTGTTGGTAGAGGCCAGGGAAGTGAGCTTGCCAGTCTGTCTTTTGGGTCAGAGGCTGGAGTGTGATTCAGAGTTGATGAGCACATGAGAGAAAGGGAGGAATAGTAAAAGAGGGGCCGCAGACCCAGTGTAGTAATCATGATCTTATCCATGTGTTGCAGAACAGGATTTACCAGGCCATTCAGCGAGCAGATGACATCTTGGATCTGAAATTCTGCACTGACGGAGTGCAGACTGCTCTGCGCAATGAGGACTACGAGCAGGCGGCCGCACACATCCATCGCTACCTTTCACTTGACAAATCAGTAATTGAACTCAGCAGACAGGGTAAAGAAGGTGAGGACTTAAAATACTGACTCACTTAAACCTCCAGCTATGAGACTACAACGTATTACCCTTTTCACCTCTGGAATCTAGGTTAGAATCTTGCTCAAATTGATTGGATTTAAATTCCCCCCTTCCCTGCGATACACGTTTTTTTACATGAAATATTTTTGTGCAGTATTAATCCAGCTCCTAATGTTGGACCCACAGTTGCTTAGATAGCAGGCAGGTAAAGACACTGTCTGGCTTGAAGGGAGCAAGAGCTTGTTTATGGAAATAGACTTTGGTGCTGAGATGCAGAAAATATGAGAACGTAACAGTTTCTATGTTGCATGACTGCAAAGTCTTGTAGAAGCAACAAGATCCTCCTATACTTGATAAATCCAGAAGGCAAACACAGTCCTCAATCAGCAGTGAATATGCATGAAGATTGCTGAGCCTCCCTGCACAGGTTTTATTTTGTTCCAAGTGTGCATCTGTACTTGTGAGATAACAACATCATTTGCATTTATTTATGATGTGAAGAAACAAAATAATGTGTCAGGAACTTCTACAGTATGTACCCTGCAATTGTGCTGCAGGTGCAGGGTAACTATTGCACCAGCTAATAGTGCTGTGCTACAATGGTCAAGCACTGAGCTAGTCTCAATAAAAGCAGCAGAAGGAGAAGCCTGGAAGCAGGTGACCCACCCTGTATTGTCATGATTTAAAATGCAAAATGGGTGAGTGACATGTTTCCACTGTATCTGCTTGAGCTATAGTACACTTGCAAATTTCACCTGAACTTGGTTTGTGCATGGAGACAGTATCTCAGTTATGTAACAGTGGAATTGTCAATCGGTCACTTTGGTAGGAGCGGATTAAGGCTGTCGCACAAATAGTTATTTGCGTAATACAAAAATATATTGACATATTTGTGATTTTTTTTTCTGCAATATATTGGTACAAGTTCACTAAATAAGCCAAGTGACAATACTTAATTCTGCCCTGGCTCTTGAATGACTGTCTACACATGGCTTGGCATACAGAGATCATCTTGATTGATGAACATAGAAGTTCATTGCAGTCAGTGGCAAGCTCTGTTAGTTAAACTTGAGCATACGGCTGCCGAGCACTTTTTTAAATGGGTATAGTTGAATAAATGCAAAATAGGCATCAGAGGCCCTTCCTCGACTAATTGTAGCTAAATCTCCCAACAGCCAACATCATCGATGCAAACCTAAACCTTTTGCAAGAGGCAGAGCAGCGGTTAAGAGTAATTGTGGCTGAAAAGTTTGATGTAGCCATCACAGAAGGTGACCTGCCACAGGTGGAGCGTTTCTTCAAGACCTTCCCATTGCTGGGATTACATGAGGAAGGGCTGAGCAAGTTCTCGGAGTACCTTTGTAAGCAGGTAAGGAGACCAGGATGACAGAAGGGTTGTCTCTGTTCAGTTTATGGTGTCGGGATTGATTTTCATTTTCAGTTGAGCATTTACATCAACATCTATACCTGAAGCTTCAGATGCGCCATCCCCTATGTCACAGACCGCTGTCCTTTGTCCACTTCTCGTGCTGAAATCGAGACTGAGCATATTGTCTCCTGCTCTAACGCACTTTTTGCTCGAGTGGAAAACTGTGGAACTTTTCTGCTCCATCTTTCCACAATCATCAGGCCTTTAAAACCCTGGGGGTAAAATTGGTTTGCACCATTCACTGGAAACAGGCTCATTACGAATCAGCAGCTCGTTTTTACTGCATGCCCAATTTTTCTTTTCTGTTGAAGTCAATGGAAACGAGAATTAGGTGTGATGTAAATCAGGCTGCTGATTCACTGAGTCTGTTTCATGCTCCTGCTCAAGACCGATTTCACCCTCACCCGATGTCATCCTGGCTGAGTTAGTAGCACTATTGCCTTTGGCTCAGAATATTGTGGGTTCAAGTTCTACAATCTATAAACTGATGCTCAGTTGCAATGCTTGAGAGATTGATGTATTGTTGAAGGCTCTTTGTATGAGACTTTAAATCAAGATGCAGATTGTCACGATCACGTGAAGTGCAGTGATTGAAAATACAGAACACAAATTGAAGAGTTATAAAAATTGACTTTGCTTTTAAAAAGTGGATAATGTGCTGTAAAATGGCTGCTGAAGGTCAAACTGTCTTACTGTCTGGTAAAGACAAAAGGATATATTACAAGCTATGAGTATCAATTATACCCATCCTGAACCCATCAAGAGACATTTTTGAATTGAATGGGTTCTTTTGAAACAAAGAAGGTATGAAGTAGCAGCATCCTGGTCTATTGGTCACCACAGGAAGAGAGATCTGTGTCTCCCAACAGAGGCACCATTTGACCTTAAAAAGTAGCTCTCAGGAGAGAGGAGAGAGAACCAGGACAAACATCATGAAAGCCCGTCCAGCTGAGAGCTGGGATAAAATCCAGCAAAAGCCAAAGAAGGTACCCTGCTGTGAATTCTACATTTCGACTTGTGAAGCAAAGAACTGGAAGTGAGCCCTCATCTCTAGATTGAAGTCTCGGCTGCAAAGAGATCTACAAAACCCAGGCCTGCAACTTTAAAAGAGAAATTGATCTCCGAGAACAGGTTTATCATGATTTCAAACCACTTACCCCTTTTCCTCTCTATCTGTCTCTTCTCTGTGCTCGTGTGTGTGGTTGCGACCATTTCGGGAATGAATATTGCTCAATAAATAGTTAATCTTCTGTTTTAAACCTGCAAGAAAACCTGTTTCAGTCTGTTTATTTAGCAAATAAAACAAAAGGGGTTAAAACCCAACTAACAAAAACACTTGCTGCGGTCAGTTGGAGTTGAACAGTGGGAACCACACACACCCCTTACCATGTGGCCGTAACAAGATAGTAACAATCCCATGGCATCATTGGAAGCAGAGTAGGGAATGCTTCTGGTGTCCTGGCCAACATTCCTTCCTCAACCAGTAGTAATGTAAACTGCAAAGACAACTGATCTTTCATTCTTTGCTGCTGTGGTGCCTTGTTCATTCAGAATGGCTGCAGTTGTCTATAAAACAAAAATTTATTCCTTTGGCCTGTTGCCTGAGCCATTATTTATTCCCCCATGAGAGAAACATTTGCCTAACTTAAATTCTAAAGAGAAAGTGATGGATTGGGAGAAATTTATTTAAATTTCTTTTCTAATAAAAAGATCCTTTTGCAAATGATACTTGCACAACATCCTTCCATACTAGCCATGGCTCTTGCCTCTGGGTCTGAAATTTATTGTTCAAACCCCACTCGAGAGACTTGAGCGCAAAATCTAGGCTGAAATTCCCTGTGCAGTATTGAGGGACTGCTACACTGTCGGAGGTGCTGTCTTATGGATGCGACATTAAACCGAGGCCCCATCTGCACCCTCAGGTGGGCATCAAAGACCCCATGGCACGATTCAAAGAAGAGCAGAGCACTTCTCCCCAGTGTCCTATTCCTCAAACAACATCAATAGAGTAACAAATTGTCTGCTCATTTATCTCATTGCTGTTTGTGAGATCATGCTGTGCACAAATTGGCTGCCATGTTTTGTACATTTCAACAGTGAATACAGTTCAAATTGGCTGTAAAGGGCTTTGGGACGTCTTGAAGTTATGAGAGTTGCTATATAAATGCAGGTTTTCTTTTTTCCTTTCTCGTGCTGTATTGTAGTAAAAAGGTCTGTTATGTCTGCAGTTGGTTGGGGGGGGGGGGGTGGTTTACAAATGGTACAGTGACTGAGGGAACTTGTTGGCGTATCACTGTTTTCGATGTAAATGTGCTTTAGTTAAATCTTTGGTACCAGTCTGATCTGTTTTCTGTTACTGAAGATTGCAAACAAAGCTGAAGAAAACCTTCAACTGGCACTGAGCACTGAGATGAGTGATCGCAGGGCAGCTGTTACCTTTGCTGACACCCTCACGCTACTCTTTGAAGGTAAGACCGTCTCAGTCAGTCTAATTAAATAGTGGCATTAACACAAGGGGTTAGAACAGTGCCTGCCACTGCCTAATTCTAAGTTTGAATCCTGTCAATTCTATGGCATGAAAGTCCTCTTTTTTGCTGCTTCGCTAGCCTGGTGGCTACACCTCGTTTAGAATTAGTGTGCTTGAGCTGAAAAATTTTGAAAAATTCATTCGGGTTTTGGACGACTCTGGCAAGGCTGGCATTTAATGCCTGTCCCTAGTTGCCCTGTGAAGGTAGTGGTGGGCTGCCTTTTTGAGCCACTGGTACCGGTTTCATACAATTGAGTGGCTTGCTAAGCCAATTCATAAGTTAGTTAAGAGCCAGCTGTTTTGCTGTGAGAATGGAGCCACATTTGTGCCAGACCAGATAAGGACGGCAGGTTTCCTTCTGTAAAAGGGCATTAGTGAATCAGTTGGGTTTTCAATGACAATCTTCATCGTCACCTTCACTTGTACTAGCCTTTCCAGATTCGTTTAATCTAGAGTTCAAATTTTCAAACTGCCAAGGTGGGATTTGAACTTGCTTTCTCTGGTTCACGCTAGTCCAGTAACATAACCACAACACTAGCCCAACATTTTGGGATCAGATAATGTCTTGAGTTGGGGTTCAGATACATTGTTGTGGAGAAGCCATTTCAGCTCTGAAACCCTAGGAAGATCTGTTGCCTTGGCTAACCACAGCAATAGATTGGTCAGTGAGCAGGTGGCTCCATAGTAACCGCATGGATCTGTGTTCTTGGTTCTGGATTGTGTCAGAAATCTAATGATCCTGTACTGCATGGGTACTGGTGTGTGTCCAGCAAGCAATAAATTGTGGTGTCTGGTACCAAGAAAGATGTTCAGGTTTAAAACAAAAAACTATAATGCTGGAAATCTGAAATAAAGACCGAAAACCAGGAAATCACACAGCAGGTATGATGCCATCTATAAGGGGAATTTGAAAGTTTCGGGAGGGACCCGTCTGTTCTGGTGATGGGTCTTGCACAAAATGTTAACCTACCTTTCCTCGCTCAGATGCTGATGTGCTCCTGCTGTGTGGGGGTTCATAGAATCATAGAAAGTTTAAGGCACAGAAAGTGGCCACTTGGCCCATCGTGTCTATGCCAGCCGAAAAAGATCCACCTATTCTAATCCCACCTTCCAGCATTTGGTCTGTAGTCCTGCAGATTACAGCACTTGAGCTATATATCCAGACTCATTTTGAATGAGTTGAGGGTTTCTACCTCAACTACCCTCTCAGGCAGTGAGTTCCAGTCCATCACCACCCTCTGGGTGAAAATGTTTTTCCTCATCTCCCCTCTAATCTTTCTGCCAATCACTTTAAATCTATGCCCCCTCGTCACTGACCTCTCTGCTAAGGTGAATAGACCCTTCACCTCCACTCTATCCAGGCCCCTCAAAATTTTGTACGTTTCAATCATATCTCCACTCAGCCTTCTCTGTTCCAAGGAGAACAATCCCAGCCTATCCAATCTTTCCTCATAGCTGCATTTTTCTAGTCCTGGCAACATCCTCGTAAGTCTCCTCTGTACCCTCTCTAGTGCAATTACATCCTTTCTGTAATGAGGTGACCGGAACTACACACCGTACTCAAGTTGTGGCCTAACCAATGAGTTATACAGTTCCAGCATAACCTCCCTGCTCTTATATTCTATACCTCATCTAATAAAGGAGAGGATTAGAGGATTCCATATGCCTTCTTAACCACCCTATCGACCTGTCCTGCTACCTTCAGAAATCTATGGACATTCACCCCAAGGCCCCTTATTTCCTCTACACTTCTCAGTATTTTCCCATTAATCGTGTATTCCTTTGCCTTGTTTAACCACTCCAAATGCATCACCTCACATTTCTCCAAGTTGAATTCCATTTGCCACTTTTCTGCCCATCTAACCAGACTATCAATATTTTCCTGCGGTCTACAGCTATCCTCCTTGCTATCTACCACACGGCCAATCTTTGTGTCGTCCGCAAACCTCTCGATCATGCCCCCTACATTTACGTCCAAATCGTTAATATATACCGCAAAAAGCAGGGGACCCAGTACTGAGCCCTGCGGAATGCCACTGGAAACAGCCCTCCGGTCGCTAATACACCCGTCAACAATTACCCTTTGTTTCCTGCCACTGAGCCAATTTTGTATCCACCTTGCTGCATTTCCCTGGGTCCCATGGGATTTTATTTTTTTAACCAGTCTGCCATGTGGGACCTTATCAAAAGCCTTGGGAAAATCCATGAAGATCACATCAACTGCACTACCCTCATCTACGTTCCTTGTTACCTCTTCAAAACATTCGATCAAGTTGGTCAAACAAGATCTTCCCATAACAAATCCATGCTGACTATCCTTGATTAACCTGTGCCTTTCTAAGTGACAGTTTATCCTGTGTCTCAGAATAGATTCCAATAATTTTCCCACTACTGAGGTTAGACTGACTGGCCTGTAATTATTCGGTCTATCCTTTGCTCCCTTTTTAAACAGAGGTACGACGTTAGCAATTCTTCAATCCTCCGGTACCACACCTGTATCAATTGGGGACTGGAAAATGATGGTCAGACCTTCTGCTATTTCCTCTCTCGTTCCTTTTAACAGCCTAGGGCACATTTCATCTGGCCCTGGTGATTTATCAACTTTCAAGGATGCTAATCCCATGAATACTTCCTCTCTCCCTATGTTTATCACATCCAATACTTCACACTCCTCCTCCTTAACTACAATATCTGCTTCGTCGCCCTCTTTTGTGAAGATAGACACAAAGTATTCATTAAGAACCATACTAATCTTCTGCTGCTACACATAGGTTACCTTTTTGATCTTTTATGGGCCCTACTCTCTCCTTAGTTATCCTCTTACCTTGTACACCAGTCGCTGAAAGCAAGCATTCAGGTGCAGCAAGCAGTTAGGAAGACTAATGGTATGTTGGCCTTCGTTGCAAGAGGATTTGAGTACAGGAGCAAGGATGTTTTACTGCAGTTATACAGGGCCTTGGTGAGACCACATCTGGAGTATTGTGTGCAGTTTTGGTCTTCTTATCTGAGGAACGATGTTCTTGCCATGGAGGGAGTGCAAAGAAGATTTACTAGGCTGATTCCTGGGATGGCAGGATTGATGTATGAGGAGAGATTGGATCGACTAGGCCTATATTCACTAGAGTTTAGAAGAATAAGAGTCAGTCGGTCAGTTCATAGAAACCTATAAAATTCTAACAGGACTAGTCAGGCTAGATGCAGGGAGAATGTTCCCGATGACTGGTGACCAGGGGTCACAGTCTCAGGATATGGGGTATACCATTTAGAACTGAGGTGAGAAATTTCTTCACTCAGAGGGTGGTGAACCTGTGGAATTCTGTACTGCAGAAGGCAATGGAGGCCAAGTCATTAAATATATTCAAGAAGGAGATAGATATATTAATGCCAAAGGGATCAAGGGATATGGGGAGAAAGTGGAAACAGGGTACTGAATTAGATGATCAGCCATGATCTTTTTTGAATGGCGGAGCAGACCCAATGGGCCGAATGGCCGCCTCCTATTCCTATTTTCTATGTTTCTTAATGTATTGATAAAACATTTTTGTTTTATCCCGCTGTGTGGGGAGGGGATGTATCTCACACTGAGAGTACTCCCGCTGTGTGGGGGGGGGGGGGCGTATCTGACACTGACAGTGCTCCCGCTGTGTCGGGAGGGGGTGTATCTCACACTGACAGTGCTCCCGCTGTGTGTGGGGGGGGTGTATCTCACACTGACAGTGCTTCCGCTGTGTGGGTGGGGAGGGGGGTGTGGTGTATCTCACACTGACAGTGCTCCCGCTGTGTCGGGAGGGGGTGTATCTCACACTGACAGTGCTCCCGCTGTGTCGGGAGGGCGTGTATCTCACACTGACGGTGCTCCCGCTGTGTGGGGGGGGGTTGTATCTCACACTGACAGTGCTCCCGCTGTGTCGGGAGGGGGTGTATCTCACACTGACGGTGCTCCTGCTGTGTGGGGGGGGGGGGGTGGTGTGTGTATCTCACACTGACGGTGCTCCCGCTGTGTGGGGGGGTGTACCTCACACAGACGGTCTCCTGCTGTTCAAGTAGAGAAAGGTTTACTTTCCATTTACGCTGCAAAAGGGATTCAGAACTTTGAAGGGTGGTTTTGAAGGTGTAAGGCTTGTATTGTGTGATCTGTCTCACAGGGATCGCTCGAATCGTGGAGACTCACCAGCCCATTGTTGAGACATACTATGGGCCTGGACGGTTGTACACACTTATTAAGTACCTACAGGTGGAGTGTGATCAACAGGCTGAAAAAGTGGTGGATAAATTCATTCAGCAGAGGGATTACCACAGAAAGGTATGTCAGAGCTCCTTTATCTTTGTATACTCTAATATTTTTGCCTCATGTTGTTTTGTGGGGTACCCTCTTTGTCTGCTACTGGCCCCTTAAGGAAGTAATGATAAGTTAATACAACAGAGAAGGAGGCCATTCAGCCTCTGAAAGAACAATGCAATTAGTCTCTCTCCTAGTTTTTCCTTCCAGTATTTATCCAGTTTCCTTTTGAAAGTTACTATTGAATCTGTTTCAGCCCCCTTCAGGCTGTGCATTCCAAATCGTAATAACTTACTGCACACAAAGAATTCTCATCTTCTCACCTCTCCAAAACCAAAACTAGATCAGCCATGACAGTAAGTGGTGTGGGGCCCAGTAACATAGTGCTGGCCAAAGTCAAACCACAGTGGTTGAGTTGAGGGGTAGCAGCAGGTCAGTGAACAGCATCTGTTCAGGGTGAGCATGAATCTGAGACTCAGAATTAGATTTCATGAAAGATCGGAAACTGAACTGTCTGTCAATGATGTATAGGAATGAAGATTCTTTCCTTAGACTCACGATCTACCTCCCTTACTTAAAGCGTAATTTTCCTTTTTAAATCCCAGATTCTCAACCTTGACCTTGGGGCTGGAAGGATATTCTGTTCATTGCCAGCCCAGGATCTGTTCTGATCTAAGTAGTATGAAAAATGTTTCTGTCAGAAACAACATAGGCAAACATTCAAGTGGGCTATTTCTATTTTTAGATAATTTCAATCAATTGACCATGAACTAAAACTTCAAGGCCAAAGAGTGTGACAGCCATCTCCCCCTCACCAGTTTTCTCCCCTCCTGAGTGCAATTTCACAGGTACTATCAATATTTCAATACCTTGCCTGATGAGGTCATTATTTATGTGGGATGCCACTTCCGATTGCTAAGTGATCGCCCCTGCTGAGAATTGTCCATTAGGGTTGACTAGGGTTGTCCAACATATGGTCCACTGGCCAGGATCTGGTCCGCCAAATGTTTCGATCCGACCCACAGATATAAACTGTACTGGGCCTTTTCTCATCCTCACCAGGGGTCCGTGACTGGAGATGAGAAATTTTCCACTCACTTCTTCTTGCAGACCAGCTTTTTAAAAAATTCGCGCTGTCAGTTTCACAGCTGATGGTTGCTAACAGCGGGAACAGTGGTTTCCCAACTGTAGACAGATTGGGGTGTTCCAGCAGGTTCTGTCTTTTTTGCAAAAGGCTCGTTGGAAAACCAAGAATCCGTCTGAGGTTGGGGAACCGCTGATCCTGCTGTCAGCAGCGGTCAGCTGTGAAACTGACTTGAGATTTTTTTTTAAAAACACTGACCAGTCATCTGCTGAGTGTTCCTGCTTTCTGCAACTGTCAGAGAGGGAGGAGGAGTGGGGACCTGAAGAAGGGAGGAAAGCAGAGCAAGAGAGAGAGAAAGGGGGCGGGGGGGGGGGGAAACAGAGCGAGGACGACACAGAGTGGGGGAGAGAGAGAGAGATCAAGATCGCTGCTGACATAATGACGTCTTTCCAGAATACTCCACATTGCTACAAGTGTGCGGGCAAACATTGACTATTTATGCAAGCAAAAGAATGCCAGGTAGCTCACTAAATCAGTGTCCAACATAGTGAAGAGGAAGTAAATCAATAAATTAGTCTTATTTGAAGCTTCTTCACAAAAATGTACATTTGTTGTCATGATTAAAAGTAAGATACATTTTAATGCCTTTATCTTGCCGAAATTGTCTCAGCAGCCCCCTATGTAAGACAAAAACTGTAATGTGACCCCCCACGCAAAAATGTTGGACAACCCTGGGGTTGACTGTAGTGCTATTGCTCAAATAGCCCATCTGTAATGGCAGGCTAGATTCGTACACACATCAGAACAGATGTTGGGCTGGTTATGAGCTTAAGAGCTCAAATTATGAAGACAGTTTTTCTGCCCTTACCCACTTTAGCTCAAGGACACCATGGTCATCTTTAGTACCTTTGCCTCTCACCAACTATGGCTAAGCTCAATTAACTTGGCACAGACCAGAGATCCAACCCCTGTAACCTTCCTGGCTTAGTATCTCACAACATATTGCACCGTGCTGTCAAACCCATAAGGGAGAGAGAATGCAATTTATATCCCATCTGTCATTAATGAGTTATCAGGCTATCTCAGCTTGTGGGATAGAAATCTTAACCTGTGGTTCCTCATCATCTATTTGTGTGTGTGTCTCCTATAAATAGTTCGCTCTAGCTTTGACTTGGCCATCTGGTGTTGTATTCTTTTGGCTAGGTGTGATATACTTCAGTTTCTTTTTTGCTCCCAATCTACAGATGACAGTCACTCTTTCTGGGTTATGGTCCCATGAATGACAGTCCATGGGTATCATGCCCACATAGCCACGGCCAGGTTCAAATCCATTTGAACCTGGACTCTGAGTATCAGTGAGTAGTTTGGCTTTATGGAACATCGCACCCAACTTCTGTTTTACTTTTACCTGTCCTGGTTCAGGGCCAGTTGCAGGATCCATACTAAAATGGTTTAATGCAGTATTATGTGATGCCACTTCTTCCTTTTTCTCACTTCCCTTAAGTAATACCCTGTACCATGAACCATTCTTTACCCAGGAGAGCAGCAGTTAGGGACACTATATAAAATGTCTGCTCTGTGTGTGTGCGCGCGGGCGCTCATGTGGTCACGTGTGGGGCCTGACCTAATTTTACTTCCTTTGTTTACTTTCCCATGGAAAAGCAACTAACCTCCAATTGGCAGAGGCTGGGCGGTACCTTTCGATAGAATTGTGATCATAAACCTGGGTTTAACCTTTCATCAGCATAGTGATGTGGTGAATCGGTGGCCTGGTGCTAATTTTGGTTCTGCAGTTGCTATTTGCAGTTGGATCCTTACCATAAACACTGTATTACAAGCAAGACAAACATTGACTTAATTCATTTTGTGGCTTTGCAGTTCCACCGAGTGCAGAACAGTATGATGAGAAGCTTAACGGTGGATAAGATAGAGCCCAGGTATGCATGTACCCTGAGTAGCTATATATTGTTGTGTATCCTGGTTTTGTTCAGAAGAATTATGATTACACTGTATTATCCGCTCTGTTGTTGACAAATAATGACTCCACTCCTGAAGGCACTGATTCTTCAGATATGAATACCCTGTTCTTCACGTATCAACGCAGGCACAGAAGGAGGCCATTCAGCCCATCATGTCTGTGCCAGCTCTTTGTTAGAGCTATCCAGTTAATACCACTCCCCTGCTCTTTCCCCATAGCCCTATATTTAAAAAAAATCCCTCAATTATATATCCAATTCTCGTTTGAATATTATTGAATCTGCTTCCACCACCCTTTCAGGCAGTGCATTCCAGTTCACAACAACTCACTGAGAAAAATGTTTCCTCTGGTTCTTTTGCCAATCATAAATCTGTGCCCTCCAGTTACTGACCCTCCTGTCAAAGCAAGTATATCCTTCCTTAAATATGGAAACCAAAACTGCGCACAGTACTCCAGGTGTGGTCTCACCAAAGCCCTGTACAATTGTAGCAAGACCTCTTTATTCCTGTACTGTAATCCCCTTGCAATAAAGGCCAACATACCATTTGCCTTTGTAATTGCTTGCTGTACCTGCATGCTGACTTTGTGTTCCTTGTGTGAGTCCACCTAAGTCCCTCTGAACATCAACATTTACAAGTTTTACATCTTCTAAAAATATTCTGCTTTTCTATTCTCACTACCAAAGTGAATAACCTTACACTGCCCCACATTATACACCATCTGCCAACTTGTTGTCGCTTTAGTTAACCTACCTATATCTATAGAACCATAGCAAAATTACAGCGCAGAAGGATTCCAGACACCCACCACCTTCTGGGTGAAAAAGGGTTTCCTCATGTCCCCTCTAATCCTTGTACCAATCACCTTAAATCTGTGCCCCCTGGTAATTGACCTCTCCACTAGGGGAAACAGGTCCTTCCTGTCTACTCAAAATTATTAGAGTTCTTTGAGGATGTAACAAGCAAGGTGGATAAAGGGGAACCAGTAGATGTGTATTTGGATTTCCAAAAGGCATTTGATAAGGTTCCACATGAAAAGTTACGACACAAGATAAGAGCTCATGTTGGGGGTAATATATTAGCACAGATAGAAGATTGGCCAACTAACAGGAGAGTCGGGATAAATGGGGTGTTTTTAGGTTGGCAAACTAACGAGTGGAGTGTCACAGGCACCAGTGCTGGGGCTTCAACTACTTACGATCTATATTAAAGACTTGTCTGAAGGGACTGAGTGAACTGCAGCCAAATTTGTGGACGATACAAAGATAGGTAGAAAAGCAAGTTGTGAGGAGGACACAAAGTGTCTGCAAAGAGATATAGATTGCTTACATAAGTGGGCAACAGTTTGGCTGATGGAGTATAATGTGGGAAAATGTGAGGTCCACTTTGGCAGGAAGGATAGAAAAGCAGAATATTATTTACATGGAGAGAGACGGCAGAATGCTGCGGTACAGTTGGACCTGGGTGTCCTTGTACATGAATCACAAAAATTTAGCATGCAGGTACAGCAAGTAATTAGGAAGGCAAATGGAATGTTGGCCTTTATTGCAAGGGGGATGGACAATAATAGTTGGGAAGTCTTGCTACAACTGTATAGAGTATAGAGATCACACCTAGAGTACTGTGTATAGTTTTGATCTCCTTACTCAAGGAGGGATAGACTTGGAAGCAGTTCAGAGAAGGTTCACTCAGCTTATTCCTGGGATGATGGGGTTGTGTTATGAGGAAAGGCTGATCAGATTGGGCTGATACTCATTGGAGTTTAGAAGAATGAGAGGTGATCTTATTGAAACATAAGATTCTGAGGGGGCTTGACAGGGTAGATGCTGAGAGGATGTTCCCCTCGTGTGGGAATCTAGAACTAGGGGGCAGTTTCAAAATAAAGAGTCTCCCTTTTAAGATAGATGAAAATTTCTTCAATCAGAAAGTTGTTAATCTTGAGAATTCTCTTCCCCAGACAGCAGTGGTGGCCAGGTCATTGAATATATTCAAGGCTGGTTTAGACAGATTTTTGACCTACAGGGAATCGAGGGTTATGGGGGAAGGCAGGAAAGTGGAGTTGAGGCCACATTCAGATTGGCCATAATCTTATTGAATGATGGAGCAGGCTCGAGGGGCTGAATGGCCTACTCCTGTTCCTATTGCAAATGTTACATCTTTGTTCAAGAAAGGTTGTAAGGACAACCCAGCAACTACAGTCCAGTCAGTTTTACCTGAGTGGAGAGAAAGCTTTTAGAAATGATAATTTGGGACAAAATTAATAATCACTTGGCCATATGTGGGTCAATTAAGGAAAACCAGCATGGATTTTTTAAGGGCAAATTCTGTTTAACTAACTTGCTTAAGTTTTTTTGATGAAATAACAAGAGGATTGATGAGCGTAATGTGGTTGATGTATATATGGACTTCCAAAAGGCATTTGATAAAGTGCCACATAACAGGCTTGTCAGCAAAGTTACAGCCCATGGACTAAATGGGACAGTAGTAGCATGGATACAAAATTGGCTGAGTGACCGGAAACAGTAGTTGTGAATGGTTGCTTTTTGGATGGAGGAAGATATATAGTAGAGTTCCCCAGGGGTCAGTGTTGGGGCCACTACTTCTCTTGATATATATGAATGACCTAGACTTGGGTGAGCAGAGCACAATTTCAAAATTTGCACATGACACAAAATTTGGAAGTATCATGAACTTTGAGCAGGATTGTGATGAACTTCAAGAGGAAACAGACAGGCTGGTGAAATGGGCGGACAAGTGGCACTTGAAATTTAATGCAAAAAAGAGTGAAGTGATTCATTTTGATAGGAAAAATGAGGAGAGGCAGTATAATTTTACGGGTACAATTCTAAAGGGGATGCAGGAGCAGATGCAGACGGACCTAGGGGTATATGTGCACAAATCATTGAAGGTTGCAGGGCAGGTTGAGAAAGCGGTTAATAAAGCATATGGGACCCTGGGTTTTATAAATAAGGGCATAGAATACAAAAGCAGGTAAGTTATGATAAACCTGTATAAAACACTGGTTCGGCCTAAACTGGAGTATTGTGTCTAGTTCTGGGCACTACACTTTCAGAAGGATGTTAAGGCATTCCATCTTCATCTTCCATCTTTGGCCTCCTTGTCTCGAGAGACAATGGGTAAGCGCCTGGAGGCGATGAATTGAGACGTCGCTCTTCGCTGACGTACGTTGTCCAGGCCTCGCTGCCGTAGAGCAAGGTACTGAGGACACAGGCTTGATACACTCGGACTTTTGTGTTCCGTGTCAGTGCGCCATTTCCCCACACTCTTGGCCAGTCTAGACATAGCAGAGGAAGCCTTTCCCATGCGCTTGTTGAATTCTGCATCGAGAGACAGGTTACTGGTGATAGTTGAGCCTAGGTAGGTGAACTCTTGAACCACTTCCAGAGTGTGGTCATCGATATTGATGGATGGGCATTTCTGATGTCCTGTCCCATGATGTTCGTTTTCTTGAGGCTGATGGTTAGGCCAAATTCGTTGCAGGCAGCCGCAATCCTGTCGATGAGTCTCTGCAGACACTCTTCAGTGTGAGATGTTAATGCAGCATCGTCAGCAAAGAGGAGTTCTCTGATGAGGACTTTCCGTACTTTGGTCTTCGCTTTTAGATGGGCAAGGTTGAACAACCTGCCACCTGATTTTGTGTGGAGGAAAATTCCTTCTTCTGAAGACTTGAATGCATGTGAGAGCAGCAGGGAGAAGAAGATCCCAAACAGTGTAGGTGCGAGAACACAGCCCTGTTTCACGCCACTCAGGATAGGAAAGGGGTCTGATGAGGCGCCGCTATGCTGAATTGTGCCTTTCATATTGTCATGGAATGAGGTGATGATACTTAGTAGCTTTGGTGGGCATCCAATCTTTTCTAGTAGTCTGAAGAGACCACGCCTGCTGACGAGGTCAAAGGCTTTGGTGAGATCAATGAAAGCAACGTAGAGGGGCATCTGTTGTTTATTTAGAGATACAGCACTGAAACAGGCCCACCGAGTCTCTGCCGACCAACAAGCACCCATTTATACTAACCCTGCAGTAATCCCATAATCCCTACCACCTACCTACACTAGGGGCAATTTACAATGGTCAATTTACCTATCAACCTGCAAGTTTTTGGCTGTGGGAGGAAAACGTAGCACCCGGCGAAAACCCATGCGGTCACAGGGAGAACTTGCAAACTCCGCACAGGCAGTACCCAGAATTGAACCCGGGTTTCTGGAGCTGTGAGGCTGCGGTGCTAACCACTGTGCCACCCTTGTTCACGGCATTTCTCCTGTAGCTGGCGAAGGGAGAACAGCATGTCAATCAATGGTGGATCTCTTTGCTCGAAAGCCACATGTGCCTCAGGGTAGACACGCTCAGCCAGCTTTTGGAGCCTGTTTAAAGCGACTTGAGCGAAGACTTTCCCCACTATGCTGAGCAGGGAGATTCCACGGTAGTTGTTGCAGTCACCGCGGTCACCCTTGTTCTTATAGAGGGTGATATTGGCATCGCGCATGTCCTGTGGTACTGCTCCCTCGTCCCAGCACAGGCAAAGCAATTCATACAGTGATGAAAGTATAGCAGGCTTGGCACTCTTGATGATTTCGGGGGTAATGCCGTCCTTTCCCACTGGCTAGAGAATCAATGGCATCACTGAGTTCTGATTTTGTTGGCTGTACGTCCAGCTCATCGTTGACTGGCAGAGACTGGGCTGCATTGAGGGCGGTCTCAGTGACAACATTTTCCCTGGAGTACAGTTCTAGGTAGTGTTCCACCCACCGGTCCATTTGCTTGCATTGGTCAGTGATTGTGTCCCCTGATTTAGATTTGAGGGGGGCAAATTTAAAAATGTTAAGGCATTAGGGTGCAGAAAAGATTCATAAGGATGCTTCCAGGGATGAGGTACTTAAGTGGATTGGTAGGAGAAGCTGGGACTGTTCTCGTTGGAGAAAAGAAAGTTGAGAAGCGATTTGATAGAGGTGTTAAAAATCATGAGGGGTCTGGACAGAGTAGATGGGGAGAAACTATTCCTATTGGCTGAAGGATCGAGAGCCAGAGGACACCGATTTAAGGTGATGGGCAACTGAAGTGAATTGACCATAAGGAAAAACTTTTTAACGTAGCGGTTGGTTAGGATTTGGAATGCACTGCCTGAGAGTGTGGTAGAGGCAGATTCAATCGAGGCATTCAAAAGAACTTGAGCATTATTTGAAGAGAAAAAATTTGCAGGGCTACAGAGAGAAGGCAGGGGAGTGGGACTAGGTGAGTTGCTCTAGCAGCGAGCTGGCATGAACACAATGGGCCAAATGGCCGCCTCGTGCTGTAACCATTCTATGATGCTAGGTGAAACAAAAAGAATAAAAACTCTTTTCCCCCTCTGCAGCAAATTCCCAACTTAGGACTTGGTGCACAAGGCACTCTGTGCAGCAGCAAACACTGTCTACTTTTAAAGTGCTTATGATTCACACCCAATTTACAACTGCTAAGTCAGCTTCCTGCTACAGTAATTAACACTTATTCAGGGAGCCACTTTCAGTTGATTGACAGTTCACTGCCAGTGCCAGGCAGTTCCTGTTAACTAAGTTTCTTAACTAGCTTGCAGGTTTAAAATTCTAAGTCGGGGTCTGACTGTTAATCTAAATTTACAGCTTGAGAAATACTTACCAGGGAGATCCAACTTAGCACTCGGTCCATAAAACCTCTCTTCCCAGATCACTCTGTGTGGTAGCACAGCCGAGGCCTAACCAGTGTTGTATAAAGGTTTAGCATAATTTCCTTGCTTTTGTACTCTACGCCTCTACAAATAAAGTCATGAATCCCATATGCTTTTTTAACAGCTTTTTCAATCTAGTCTGCCATCCTCAAAGATTTGTGTATGTTTACCCTTAGCTGTCTCAGTTCCTGCATCCTCTTTAAAATTGTACTATTTAGTTCCTATTGCCTCTTGTCATTCTTCCCACCAAAATGTATCATTTCAGACTTTTCTGCATTAAATTTCATCTGTCTGTCCATTTCACCAGTCTTTATCCTCATGAAGTCTGTTACTATTCTCCTCATTGTTTGTTACATTTCCAAGTTTTGTATCATCTGCAAACTTTGAAATTATGCCCTGTATACTCAAGTCCATGTCATTTAAATATATCAAGAACAGTGGTCCTAATACTGACGGCTGGGGAACACAACTGTATAATTCCCTCCAATCGCATAACTGTTCACCGCTACGCTCTGCTTTATATCCCTTAGATAATTTTGTATCCATGCTGTTACTGTCCCTTTAGTCCCTGGGCTTTAATTTTGCTAACAAGTCTGTTATGTGATACTTTGTCAAATGTCTTTTAAAAGTTCATGTACACAACATCAGCCGCACTACCCTCATTAAACTCTCCATTACTCCATCAAAGAACTTGATGAAGTTGGTGAAACATGAATTGTTTTTAACAAATTTAACAAATAAAATTGATGAGCATTTCAAAATTCCAATTAATTTTGTCCTAGGTTATTGTCTCAAAGTTTCTTCACCGTTGCCATTAGGCTGATTAGTTGCCGAGTTTGTCCATCTCTCCCTTTTTTTTTAAACAGGGGTGTAAGATTTGCAATCCTCCAGTCCTCTGACACCATCCCCATATCCAAGGATGATACAAGATTGTGACCAGACCCTCTGCAATTTCCATGCTTATTTCCCTCAGTAATTTTGGATGCATCCCATCCGGACCAGGTGACTTTTCTACTTTGAGGGATGCCACCCTTTTAAGTGCCTCCTCTTTATCAATTCTTATACTTTCCAGTATTACTACTGCCCATTCTTTACTGCTACATTGACAACCTTCTCTTTTCTACATATGCATCCAGTCATTCTTTTTTCCTCCTGCTTCTCTGTCCAACAGAATTCACTGGATAATGTTTAGGAATCGAACCAAGGCTGATTTTTCCTTTCTCTTTCTCTCTTTACCAAACACCCCTCTTTTCTCTACCCCATGTCACTCTGTCCAACAGGACTCACTGGATAATGATCAGGAATCAAACTGTTCCTGATTTTTTCTCTCTCTCTAGCGCAATAGCACTAAGGTGCTTCAAATGCTTGCCTGACCAAGATCAGCTAATTGACCAAGAATGGAACCTGAGATTTTCAGGTCTGTATGGTTTAATACCAAAGCAGGCAGTATACTTAAAAGCCTTAGGAGGAGTGAGTTACTGCCCCATTGTATGTGGGCCAGGATGTGGATGAATAATTTTTATGCTTTTAAGAATTTATTTTTTATTTTCAGAGAATTGGACACTATTTTAGCAGAGGTTACATTGATGAATGCTCGTGCAGAGCTGTACCTGCGCTTCGTCAAGAGAAGGATCACCGCTGATTTTGAGGTTTGCGATGCGGTAGCCTCTGAGGATGTGAAGCAAGGTACAGGAGGCTTCTCTTGGCTATCAATGATGCAATTTCCACGCAACTTTAGAACTGCTTGTGTGAATATAAAATTGTTTGAAAGGGTCCTTTTTTTTTGGTATATTATCCTCCATCCCTTAGTCCAGTCTCCCTTGCCTGCATACCTTTGGTGCCCAGGAGGACAGATGAGTGGGTGACCTGATCGCAGTGCCACTTTGAACAGGCTACTAGGAAATACAGAAGACTGACCTTACTTGCTGCTTCTCCCTCCCGTTGGGGAGGTGCTCAACTGACATTTAAACAGAGAGGGGGAATTGAACTAGCCTTCCACCACTGCAAGATACTGTGCCATGTTTTCTCCCCTTCCCTCCTTATTTCTCCCCTGTTGTCCCTGCTGCAATTCTAGGGTTTCTGGGTGTCCTGTAGTGACTTACACTGATCCTAGGTGGTGAATTTTGGGAGACTGTTGTCCCCAGAGACCATCAGAGGGGAACCTGTCCTTGGCCAATGTCCAAACACAAAGACTTTCCCGCAGGAGTCAGTGGATAATGACCTTAGGAGCTGGAAGGCTGCATGATTCCTACCCACCTGACACAGCAGTGTTGAGGGCAGTTAAGGTGCCTGAACTCCGATGGTGCCTCAGTGAAGACCAGGCATGCAACCAGGGGCCTTCTCTCTCTGCTGTTCAATACTGCACTATGCCATATTTATGAGTCATGTTGATTTAGAGTTGGAAAGTTACACAGTTAGGGATAATTAGAAATAACAAACATGTATTTCTAATAACTTTATAAAGAATGTCAATATACAGCTTAATCTAATCTATTTGTAATGGTTTGGGGTAGAGTATTTCATTTTATGGGTACTAAATGGATGTTTCCACTTGTAGGGGAATCCAAAACTGGGGGCCAGAAATATAAGATAGTCACTAATAAATCCAATAGGAAATTCAAGAGAAACTTCCTTAGCCAAAGAGTGGTGAGAATGTGGAACTTTCTACTACGTGGAGTAGTTGAGGTGAATAGCATAGATGCATTTTAAGGGGAAGCTAGATAAAGATGAGGGAGAAAGGAATAGAAGGGTATGTTGATAGGGCTAGATGAAGTAAGGTTGGAGGGGGCTCACATGGAGCATATACAGCAGCCGAAAAGCATGTTTCTGAACTGTAAATTTGATGTAATTCTACATAAATGTGGTTACGCTGCCTGCAATTTCTCTCTGCGTATTGCTAACTAATGTCTCTGAACAGTTTGTCGACCTGTTTCTGTGATTTGATTACTTGTGCCCAACCCAGAGCATCAGAAGGCACTGGATAAACTGTGTAACCTATGCCTGCTAAGCCGGAATATGCAGGAGCTTATTGGATATTACATCACCATGGAGGAGTACTTCATGAGAGAGATGGTCAACAAGGTATTGTGTAATACAGTCAATATCTCACATTCATTGTCTGCAAAACTGTGATTATCACAGTACAGGCTAGCTTCATAATATTAGAGAGGGGAAACAAAAACAACCAGGATTCCTGCTACTGACCACTGTCTAACAGTCCCAGGACATGGGGGTGAAATGGTCTACTGATACTGTCTAGGCCCAATGTGAAAATGACCACCAGAATAAGGTACCTGAGGGCTTGTAACATACCAACAGTCACCTTCAGGAGAGAAAAGCTGGGGAGAGTGACGTAATGATGATTATGAAGACAAAATATTGGTTAACTCCTAGCACTCAGTTAAATCACATGACATCAATTCTTGGCACCAGGTGGAGGCCAGGCCCCTCTACATATGGAGGAGGGGATGTCGGGGGGAAATGGTTGAGCAAATCACCCCAGGAAACTGAGACCTTCTGGTTTAATTTTTTTTAATTTAGAGATACAGCACTGAAACAGGCCCTTCGGCCCACCGAGTCTGTGCCGACCATCAACCACCCATTTATACTAATCCTACACGAATTCCATATTCCAATAACATCCCCACCAGTCCCTATATATTTCTTTACCACCTACCTATACTAGGGGCAATTTATAATGGCCAATTAACCTATCAACCTGCAAGTCTTTGGCATGTGGGAGGAAACCGGAGCACCCGGAGGAAACCCACGCAGACACAGGGAGAACTTGCAAACTCCGCACAGGCAGTACCCAGAATCGAACCCGGGTCCCTGGAGCTGTGAGGCTGCAGTGCTAACCACTGAGCCACTGTGCCTCCCAGTATCCCAGTGGTTTGTTTGTCTCAGTTTCAGCCCATGCTTCACTATTCAGTGGCATTTTAAAAACATGACCATAGCATGTATTATAAAGAATTCTGGGTGCTCAGTTGTGATTCCAAGGCAGAATAGTGTGATTTATGTTTAGATGTCCGAAGCAAATCTGAAGGTCTGAACTGTATCAAGTTCCAATAGAGAGTTCCACTCCAAACACTAACCTTCCCTTTTCAGGCACTCACTGGTGCATTTCCAACAAGTTTTTGTTTCTGTATTGGCTGTCTCAGCACAGACCATGATTGAACTGCAACCTTCCTGAACCACTGCCTTTGCCAATTTAACCATCTGGGGTGCTCCCAGCTCATCTGTACAGTGTTATAAAAGGCCTTGAAATAACAATCCTGCTTCTAAAAACTACTGAATGATGGCTTCTGTATCATACATTCAGATATCTAGAGTAAACTGATCCCTATCCTCTCAGTAAGGATATGGTAGTGTAGTGGTTATGCTATTGGATTAGCAATCCAGAGGCCTGAACCAGTAATCTAGAGAATGTGAGTTCAAATCCCACCACAGCAGTTTGGAAGTTTGAATTGCTTAAAACAAAAAAGAAAAAATTCTGGAAATAAAAAGCTGCTTTCAGGAAAAGTGACCGTGAAGCTGCTGGATGATTGTTGTAAAAAATCTAACTGATAAACTAATGTGCTTTGTGGAAGGATACTTGTTGGTCTGGCCTATATGTGACTGCAGTCTCACACCAATGAGGTTGACTCTTAACCAGTATTCCCTCTAAGCTGTGCAGCCATGCAGCAACCTGAGAGTCCCTGTGCTCAAGTTGGTCCCTTTAAATTACTTTGTGTCTGCTCAAGAAAACCTAAGGGCCCGTGTACTTAAATAAGTCGCCCCCACACTCCACAAAAAAATTACAGGGTTCGCCTTAGGTGCCGGATAGGAGATAGGTTACCAGCCCTTGTCTTTATTCAAGATTCGCTGTGCCTCACACCTTGTGTATTTGGCTTGTTATGTGATTAGGATCCTGGCTGTTTTTCACTCCCTAGCCTTATGACTCTAGACTGTACACAGACGCTGTGACTAATGTTAGTGCCCAGCTACTGCCCCATCTGTGATCAGTTACCCCAGGGAAACAACAACTTGCATTTATACAGTATTTTTTTTCTTTCACAGGATGTGGGCGTCGCTGGCTAGGTCAGCATTTATTGCCCATCACTAATTGCCCTTGAGAAGGTGGTGGTGAGCCACCTTCTTGAACCGCTGCAGTCCTTGGGGTGTAGGTACACCCACAGGGCTGTTAGGAAGGAGTTCCAGGATTTTGACCCAGCGACAGGGGACTTGCAGGTTGTGGTGTTCCCATGCATCTGCTGCCCTTGTCCTTCTAGGTGGTAGAGGTCGCGAGTTTGGAAGATGCTGTCGAAAGAGCTTTGGCCAGTTGCTGCCATGCATCTTGTAGATGGTGCACACTGCTGCCACTGTGCTTTGGTGGTGGATAGGGTGCTAATCAAGCAGGTAGCTTTGTCCTGGATGGCATAAAGCTTCTTGTGTTGTTGGAGCTGCACTCATAGAACCATAGAAAAGTTACAGCCTAGAAAGAGGCCATTCAGCCCATCATGCCTGTGCCGGTTGAAAAACTAACCACCCATTCTAATTCCATGTTCCAGCACCTGGTCTGTAGCCTTACAGGTTATAGCATTTCAGGTGCTGTTCCAGGTTTTAAACCTTTTAAATGAGTTGAGGGTTTCTGCCTCCATTACCAATCTGGGCAGTGAATTCCATAAACCCGTTACCCTCTGGGTCAAAAAGTTTTTCCTCATGTCCCCTCTAAACCTTCTACCAATCACCTTAAATCTGTGCCCCCATTAATTGACCTCCCCACTAGGGGAAACAGATCCTTCCTGTCTACTTTATCTAGGCCCCTCATAATTTTATACACTTCAATTAAGTCACCCCTCAGTGGAGAGTGTTCTAGCACACTCCTAACTTGTGCCTTGTAGATGGTGGACAGGCTTTGTGGAGTTGGGAGGTGTGTTACTTGCCGCAGAATTCCCAGCCTCTGACCTGCTCTTGTAGCCACAGTACATGTATCACTGGTCCAATTCATTTTCTGATCAATGATAACCCCCCAGAATGTTGATAGTGGGGAATTCAGCGATGGTAATGCCATTGAATGTCAAGGGGAGATGGTTAGATTCTCTCTTGTTGGAGATGGCCATTGCCTGGCACTTGTGTGGCGCGAATGTAACTTGTCACTTATCAGCCCAAGCCTGAATGTTATCCAGTTATTGCTGCATATGAACACGACTGCTTCAGTATCTGAGGAGTTAGGAATGGTGCTGAACATTGTGCGATCAGCAGCAAACGTCACCACTTCTGACCTTATGATGGAGGGAAGGAGATGAAGCAGCTGAAGATAGTTGAGCCTAGGACACTATCCTAAGGAACTCCTGCAGTGATGTCCTGGGAATGAGATGATTGAGGTCCAACAACCACAATCATGCGAGGTGAAAGATTTCCCCTTGACTCCCACTGACTCCAGTTTTGCTAGGGCTCCTTGATGCCATACTCTGTCAAGAGCTGCCTTGATGTCAAAGGCAGTCACTCTCACCTCACCTCTTGAATTCAGCTCTTTTGTCCATGTTTGAACCAAGGCTGTAATGAGGTCAAGAGCTGAGTGGTCCTGGCAAAACCCAAACTGAGCATCACTGAGCAGATTATTGCTGAGTAAGTGCTGCTTCATAGAACTGCTGATGACACCTTCCATCACTTTGCTGATGATTGAGAGTAGACTAATAGGGCGGTAATTGGCCGGATTGGATTTATCCTGCTTTGTGGACCGGACGTACCTGAGCGATTTTCCACATTGCCGGGTTGGTGCCAGTGTTGTAGCTGTACTAGAACAGCTTGGTTAGGGGCGTGACCAGTTCTGCAGCACAAGTCTTCAGTACTATTGGCAGAATATTGTCAGGGCCCATAGCCTTTGCAGTATCCAGTGCCTTCAGCCATTTCTTGATATCATGTGAAGTGAATCGATTTGGCTGAAGACTGGCATCTGTGATGCTGGGGACCTCAGGAGGAGGCAGGGATGGATCATCCACTTGGCACTTCTGGCTGAAGATGGTTGCGAATGCTTTGTCATTTGCACTGATGTGCTGGGCTCCCCATCACTGGGGATATTTGTGGCGCTTCCTCCTCCTGTTAGTTGTTTAACTGTCCACCACCATTCACGACTGGATGTGGCAGGACTGCAGAGCTTAGATATGATTCATTGGTTGTCTGATTGCTTAGCTCTATCGCATGCTGCTTACGCTGTTTGTCATACAAGTAGCTTCAGCAGGTTGACACCTCATTTTTAGGTTTGCCTGGTGCTGCTGCTGGCATGCCTCCTACACTTTTCATTAAACCAGGGTTGATCCCCTGGCTTGATGGTAATGCTAGACTGAGGGATATCCTGGGCCATGAGGTTACAGATTGTGGTTGAGTACAATTCTGCTGCTGCTGATGGCCCACCACGCCTCATGGATGCCCAGTTTTGATTTGCTGGATCTGTTTGAAATCTATCCCATTTAACACAGTGGTAGTGCCACACAACACAATAGAAGCTTTCCTCAGTGTGAAGATGGGACTTCGTTTCCACAAGGACTGTGTGGTGGTGACTCCTACCAATACTGTCATGGACAAATGCATCTGCGACAGGTAGATTAGTGAGCACGAGGTCAAGTAAGTTTTCCTCTTTTGTTGGTTCCCTCATCACCTGCCGCAGAACAAGTCTAGCAGCAATGTCCTTTAGGATTCAGCTAGTTCGGTCAGTAGTGGTGCTACCGAGCCACTCTTGGTGATGGACATTGAAGTCTCCCACCCGGAGTACGTTCTGTGCCCTTGCTACCCTTCGTGTTGCTTCCAAGTGGTGTTCAACACGGAGGAGTACTGATTATCAGCTGGGGGGTGGGTGGCGGGTGCGGTAGTTGGTAATCAGCAGGAGGTTTCCGAGCCATGTTTGACCTGATGCTATGAGACATCGTGGGGTCTAGTCAATGTTGAGGACTCCCAGGGCAACACCCTCCCTCCCATATATCACTGTGCTGCCACTTCTGGTAGGTCTGTCCTGCCAATGGGACCAGACATACCCAGGGATGGTGATGGTGGCATCTGGGACATTGTAAGGTATGATTCTGTGAGTATGACTATGTCAGGCTGTTGCTTGACTAGTCTGTGGCACAGCTCTCCCAATTTTGGCACAAGCCCCCAGATGTTACTAAGAACTTTGTAGGGTCGGCAGGGCTGGGTGTGCCGTAGTTTCTGGTGCCATGTTCGATGTCAGGTCGTCCGTCCAGTTTCATTCCACTTAGGCTTTTCTCTAGCGGTTTGATACAACTGAGTGGCATGCTAGGCCATTTCAGAGGGCAGTTGTAAGAGTCAACCACATCGCTGTGGGTCTGGAGTCACATGTAGGCCAGACCAGGTAAGGACGGTAGATTTCCTTCCTAAAGGACATTAATTAACCACATTTGTTTTTACATCAATGGTTTCATGGTCACCATTACTGAGTCTAGCCTTTTTAATTCCAGATTCATTAATTGAATTTAAATACCCCCAGCTGCCATGGTGGGAATTGCATTTGTGTCCCAGAGCATTAGCATGGGCCTCTGGATTGCTAGCCCAGTGACATTCCCATTACACCACCGCCTCTCCTTTATATCTTTAATGTAGTGACCTTCGCAGAGGAGAGAGCAGATGCAGAGCATGCATGGAGGTGCCTGAAGATGTGGATGGTTGAAGAAGTATGTTTGGAGGAGGCTTTTAAAGATGGGGAAGAAATCAGAGATGGAACTTGGGATTTTCTTGATCTGTACGGCTGAGCTCCTCATTGAATAAATTTGCCGAGGCATCTAAAAGTTGAAATGTTTAATTACAGGCTGTTGCGATGGATGTCTGTGAGAAGGGTCAGCTGACTTCCAGCATGGTGGATGATGTGTTCTTCATTGTGAAGAAGTGCATTGGTCGTGCTCTGGCGAGCTCAAACATCGACTGTCTGTGTGCCATGATCAACCATTCCACCACTGTACTGGAATCAGATTTCAGGTAATCAAGAGATACGACACTCTGCGCACCCTTTGTCATTAATTTCTCCAATGATTTGGGCCTGGAATTGCTCGCTGACTCTACCAGCTGGTGTAGTTAAACTGGCTGAAGCTGCCTCTCGCATTACGGGTCTAATGCCTGCATTATGCCAAGTAAATTTTTCTGCCAGCCAGACCTGTACCAAGTGGGTATTACACTTTTCTTGTGGTTCAGTGGGTTAAATGCCCTGCCTGGCGTTGATACTGGGCCATACAGATCAGAAAGATCCTCAGCCTGTGCTGATTTAGCTGATCCGAACCAGGAAAACATGAGGTATTCCTGGGACTAGGGAGGGGAAAGAGCATAAAAGGATTTCCACCACTGATTGTTGTCCAATTGTCCCTGCTGGAAGGTGCATGTGGGTTGTCTCTGGTGAGAACAGGTCTACATACGAACGTACAAATTAGGAGCAGAAGTAGGCCATTTGGCCCCTCGAGCCTGCTACTCCATTCAATAAGATCATGGCTGATCTGGGCTCAGCTGTGATGCCCCTAACTGCTGAACAGCCTGACTCCTGGAGGGCAGCCTTGGAACTACCCGACAGGAAGCAGCACCTTCAGGAGAGGAGAGTAGAAAATAGTTACCAGCTGACTGAAAGAGAACCACGTGTTTTAACCTTGGTGTGCAGCTTTACAATTTAAACTTAAGTTGGCTAAACACTTTGTGTGTACAAACGAATAGAAAGGAATCCATTAATTACACTATTTTCAGAATCTTCTAGGCCCTTTCAATAAAAGTCAATTAAAATCTTTTCTCTTCAGTATAGGATATCCCTGTCTGTTATTGGCTATTATTTCTGTAGTGTTTGTTAGGGAATGAATCTTGATAGTGATGTGTTGCGTCACTGTGGCCAGAGTTCTCTCAACTTTCCTCCGTTATTCCTTACAACTTCAAATATGTGGTGAAGCAGATTGTTCCTTCTTCCTTCATTCTCAGTGTCGCAATCCAGCCTCATCTGACTCGGACTTCAACTCATTCTTTGTACAATGTCAAAGCTGTGGAACTGCTTACCTCCCCTCGTCTTCCCTTTTTCCAAACAATTTTTAAAATACATTCCTGGGTTGAGGATGTCGTTGACAATGCTCGCATTATTGCCCATCCCTAATTGCCCTTGAGAAGGTGGTGTTGAACTGCTGCAGTCTGTCTGGTGTAGGTACACCTACATTGCTGTTAGGGGGTGAGTTTTGACCCAGCGACAGTGAAGGAATGGTGATATATTTCCAAGTCAGGATGATATGTGACCTGGAGGGGAACTTGCAGGTGGTGGTGTTCCAATGCGCCTGCTGCCCTTGTCCTTCTGGGTGGTAGAGGTCATGGGTTTGGAAGGTGCTGCAGTGCATCTTGTAAATGGTACACACAGCTGCCACTGTGTGCCAGTGGTGAAGGGAGTGAATGTTTAAAGTAGTGGATGGGATGCCAGTCAAGCGGGCTGCTTTTTTTTGGATGGTGTCGAGCTTCTTGAATGTTGTTGGAGCTGCACTCATCCAGGCAACTGTAGAGTATTCCATCGCACTCCTGACTGGTGCCTTATAGATGGTGGAAAAGCTTTGGGGAATCAGGAGGTTAGTTACTTGCTGCAGAATTCATAGCTTCTGACCTGCTCTTGTAGCCACAGTATTTATATGGCTGGTCCAGTTAAGTTTCTGATCAATGATAGCCCCCACGCTGTTGATGATGGGGATTCAGCGATGGTAATGCTGTTGAACGTCAAGGGGGAGATGATTAGATTCTCTCTTGTTTGAGATGATCATCGCCTGGCACTTGTGTGGCGTGATTGTCACTTGTCACTTATCAGCCCAAGCCTGAATGTTGTCCAGGTCTTGCTGTAGGTGGGTCTGGACTGTTTCATTATCTGTTGAGTTGCAAATGGAACTGAACACTGTGCAATCAAAAGCGAACAGTCCCACTTTAAACCATATGATGGAAGGAAGGTCATTGACGAAGCAGCTGAATGTGGTTGGGCCTAGGACGCTACCCTGAGGAACTCCTGTAGTGATGTCCTGAGGCTGAGATGATTGGCCTCCAGCAAGCACAGCAATCTTGCTTTGTGCTAGGTATGACTCCAACCAGGGGAGAGTTTTCCCCATGATTCCCATTCACTTCAATTTTACTCGGCTCCTTGATGCCATACTCGGTCAGACGCTGCCTTGATGTGAATGGCTGTCACTCTCACCTCCATTGTTGGTATTTCAGCACCTGCTGCAGGGCCAGTCTGGCAGGTATGTTCTTCAGGGCTCAGTCTGTAGTGGTGCTACCGAGCCACTCTTGGTGATGAATATTGAAGTCCCCCACCCAGAGTACATTCTGTGTTCTTTCTACACTCAGTGCTTCTTCCAAGTGGTGCTCAACATGGAGGAGTACTGATTCACCAGCTGAGCATGGGGCAGTCGGTGATAATCGGCAGGAGGTTTCCTTGTCCGTGTTTGACCTGATGCCATGAGACTTCAAGGGGTCTGGAGTCAAATGTTGAGGACACCCAGGGCCACTCCCTCCCAAATGTTTACCAGTGTGCCGCCACCTCTGGTCGGTCTGTTCTGTCAGAGCACTGGATGTACCCAGGAATAGTGATGAAGGAGTCTTGGACTTTGGCTGAAAGATATGATTCTGTGAATGTGACTGTGCAAGGCTGTTGCTCTCCCAATTTTGGCACAAATCTCCAGATGTTAATGAGGAGGCCATTGCAGGGTTGATTGGGGTGGGTGCGTCTTTGTCACTTCTGGTGCTTAGGTAATTGCTGGGTGGTCTGTCTGGTTTTATTCTTATTCTTTTGCTTAGTGGTTTTATACAACTGATGGCTTGCTAAGCCATTTCAGAGGGCGGTTCAGAGTCAACCACATTGCTGTGCTTCTGGAGGCACATATAGGCCAGACTGGGTAAGGACAACAGATTTCCTTCCCTAAAGGACATTAATGAACTTGATGGATTTTTACAATAAATCCAGTAGTTGCATGGTCACTATTAATGAGACTAGCTTTTTTATTCCATATTTATTTAATTAACTGAATTTAAATTCCCCAAATCTCATGTTTGGATTTGAACTCATGTCTCTGGATCATAAGTCCAGGCCCTCTGGGTTCTTGTTCAGTAACATAACGTATGCTACCATTTCCGTCAAGATACTTTAAACACCGAAGTTTGGTGTCTGCCATATCCTAGTCCTGATTTATTGCATCTTCTATTCTTTTGAACATTATTTCTGCCCTCATCTATTGTCCTGGGTGCTTCAGCTAAGTTACTCAGCAGTAACAGAGAACCTTGAAAAAAACTCGCCTGTCTCTGCTCTCCCAGGTCCCACTTGCAAATGTCTCACCTGTATTGGTTTTGTAGGTCATCTTAACTCTTGCTTCAACTCCACCGACGTTTCCAAATCTTAAAATATTCCTAGAATTATTGCAACCCTAAAGCTATAGGGTTTTCAGTGGTGAGATTAACAACTTATTCTGTTTTATGGTACATAGTGTAAAGTTTAGATGTATACCATCAAGAAAAAGCGTTAGTCCTTCCCTCGAGAAATTACGGGTCACGCAGCACACAATCATCATCCACAAACACTGAACCCGCCGTACTAAAATTCTAGAAACGCTTAGGTCAGGCAGCATCTGTGGAGAGGAGAGTGGAGGCTTAGTGTTTCAGGGCGATGACCTTTCATGGGTTCTGATAGAATGTCATTGCTGAGTGTTTCCAGCACTATCTGTTTTTATTTCCGATTTCCAGAACCTGCAACATTTTACCTTTTCCATTTGTGGAAGCTGTGCCATGCAACATGAGGCTGTTTAAATATTAATACCTGTGGTAAAATAGCGTCCCTGTTGCTGAGCTGAGTGCCTGATGTGCTACATGTTCCAATTTCCAGAGATTATGCTGCAGCCCTCGTGACTCTGAAGTGCCAGAAATTAGTCAGAGATGGCTTCCTTTGAATTCGACCTTTTCTGGCTCTTCCAGAATAGCCTGTTTGAGATTGTAATTCGGTGCTATGGGGAATTGAGCCCATGTTCCCCACCTGCTATAATGTCATGTGCTGGCCCCTTGCAGCTGCAGAATTCCATCTTTGTTGTATACAGTTACTGCTTCTGATTATTGTCTTGTGACATCTGTTGGAAAGTTCGTATGTGTAAAGGTTAGGCAAGGATTGGATCAGCTGTGATGTTCTTCACAGTGGAATAACCTGGCACTAGGTGGGTTGGAGAGTTGCAAACATCTTTAAATCCTTAATACCAGCCTGGCAAAATACTATAAGAAAGCAGGGAAAAAAATTTGGAGGAGATAGGATAAACACCTCATGATTCAGCTCTTTAAGGCTGCTGAACATTATTTTGTCTTGTTGTGGAATGCATGTACCATAGGTGACCACCAACTGAAGTGATTTCATCATGCCAGATGCCAGCTTTGTTTTATGGGTAGTTTAGTTTAATTTAGTTTAGAGATACAGCACTGAAACAGGCCCTTCGGCCCACCGAGTCTGTGCCGACCATCAACCACCCATTTATCCTAATCCTACCCTAATTCCATATTCCTACCACATCCCCACCTGTCCCTATATTTCCCTACCACCTACCTATACAAGGGGCAATTTATAATGGCCAATTTACCGATCAACCTGCAAGTCTTTGGCATGTGGGAGGAAACCGGAGCACCCGGAGAAAACCCACGCAGACACAGGGAGAACTTGCAAACTCCACACAGGCAGTACCCAGAATTGAACCCGGGTCGCTGGAGCTGTGAGGCTGCGGTGCTAACCACTGCGCCGCCCCAATTAGTTACCAATTAGTGTTACTGAGCGGAACTTTGAGTCATTTAGTATCAGTTACGGTACAGGAGGAATCTGTGGGTCAGTGTCTGTGAGTGCCTGTACAGGAGGAACCTTGTGGGTCAGTGCCTGAACAGGAGGAACCTTATGGGTCAGTGCCTGAACAGGAGGAACCTTATGGGTCAGTGCCTGTACAGGAGGAATCTATGGGTCAGTGCCTGTACAGGAGGAATCTATGGGTCAGTGCCTGTACTGGAGGAATCTATGGGTCAGTGCCGGTACAGGAGGAATCTATGGGTCAGTGACGGTACAGGTGGAATCTATGGGTCAGTGATGGTACAGGTGGAATCTATGGGTCAGTGACGATACAGGAGGAATCTATGGTTCAGTGAAAGTACAGGAGGAATCTATGGTTCAGTGACAGTACAGGAGGAATCTATGGTTCAGTGACAGTACAGGAGGAATCTATGGTTCAGTGCCGGTACAGGTGGAATTTATGGGTTAGTGCCGGTACAGGAGGAATCTATGGGTCAGTGACGGTACGGGTGGAATCTATGGGTCAGTGACGGTACGGGTGGAATCTGTGGTTCAGTGACGGTACAGGAGGAATCTATGGGTCAGTGACGGTACAGGAGGAATCTATGGGTCAGTGACGGTACAGGAGGAATCTATGGGCCATACTTAGCAGTGATGGTACAGGAAGAATCTGTCAACAGCAAGTAGATGTTTACTGCAGATTTTCTTGCTTGTTTAGGGTAAAATCTGGCATGAGCTTGTTCTGAATAAGTCCAGGTTCTGGCAGTCTATGCCTTACTCCATTACTGTGAGCTCGTAGCCAGTTTTTGCTGCTATTGTATTGGTAGTTGTATATCGTCATGTTGCAGCTTCTTGTGCAGTGATGCATTATGAGATATTTCTATCTGTTTCTGTTGTGCAGGGAGGTACTTTATAACAAGCTGCGGATGGGGTTTCCTGCCACGACCTTTCAGGACATACAGCGTGGTGTAACCAGTGCTGTGAATATCATGCACTCCAGCCTGCAGCAGGGCAAATTTGACACCAAGGGCATTGAAAGCACGGATGAAGCCAAGCAATCCTTTCTGGTATGTGTTGCTTTTTTTTTTGCTTGCCTCTGCTTTGGAAGTTGTTTGCCTACTGTGTGCAGGCTCCCTCTTCTGCCAGCAGGCCGCTATTGAAAACCTGGTGCGTGGTGTGTTACTGACATGGCTCTGCATTCTTGCAAAGCATCACTCACCTACAGAGATGATTTTTTTTTGGGATTTGAATTTTTTGCTCAGCCGAGGAATGACACATTTTTTATTTTGCACATCCAGTTCTAGCATCAGGCACTCCTATAAGCGTGGTGTCACCAAGCACCACTGTCCTGAGCTTTGTGATAATTCATCATGATCTCTACAATGGCTTGACATTGGCCAGGGCCTTGTGCTTTTTCAGGGCTGACGGCTCCCCTCCTTCACAGGCTTGTGATTGCGTTCCAGGGTATTTGTTGGTTAGAGCGGATCACTTTCCCTTCAGGCATCCAGTGTTGGCATGGAATGCTCTCAGGTCAGGTATAGCAGAGTTACCTGCAAAGTAAAGCTTGCTCAGCTATGCCCTGTTCTAACAATGTGGCTCATCCCTAATCTGAGTGCCCCCAATGCACTAATGTGACATATCACTTTACCACACTTTTCACCCTAATGTGACTGCAGATTTAGTGCAGTTTTGTGCTGTGGGTCCTTATTAGATTCAGACTTGCTAAACCCATTTCATGTTGGACTTCTAAAGACCATTAGCTTGGACTTGGGTTGTGCCCAGAAGTTGAACCTTCGGTGTCTTACTGAACAACCAGTCCCAGAAATGAGCTTTCTGAACTCTTATCATAAGCCTGATCACAGACTCTCTGATTATTTGCTGATGTGCATCTGTCCTGCTCGTGGTTCTAATTTGCTTATGTGCTGTTAAACTGTCTCATTTTATTTAGGTGACCCTGAATAACGTGGAAATGTGCAGCGAAAATCTTCTGACCTTGAAAAAGAACCTGGAGGTATGAGAATATCCAATTCCAAGGGCAGGCATTTTGCTACAGGATTACCATTTTTCAATTTTTCTCCCCTCCTTTTGGAAAACCCAGACACCTGCTGGGAAACAGTCCGACCAGCAGCTCACCAGTATCTCACCTGAGTGGCCCTTCATTGTATAATCAACCTTATCATTGTGCATTTAGAGACTTTGAGCAGCATCACCGTTAAATCCAATCTGTCATTACCCATCAACTGCACATATGCTGAAGTTCACTGGTACCACGTTGTTATTGAAGATTGAAGCCAGGCTGATAATTGTTCTCTTGCCACATGATTACTATTTATCCCCTCATAGACTAAGGGTGCAGTACACAGTTATACATACCAGCTATTTGAGAAAAGGGGGGAGTGCAGCAGCTCTAGTGGTTGGAGGCTGCATTCTTGTTTAGAAGGCACAAATGTTAATCCTCGCCTCAGCTGACTTTCAAATTCCATTTCCTCCTCCCTTTCTCCATTCCCTCTCCCAACCAAATGAGCAAGTCTCACTGGGCTGCACCGTGGAAACGATTTGGTTTTTGCCAGTTTTCTCCTCATCGCCTGCAGGTGTTGCTTCATACTTGGAACAGTGTTATGGGAGGTGCTAGCCCTTCGGTGTGTTAGCGTCTAATAAGTTCTATTGATGGATGTTAAATACCTAGTAGTTGAAGGTACCAGGGTGAAGAGGTGTCGGGTGTTGATTTGTTAATTGTACTCAGATGTATATATAAAGAAGAGCCAGTCAGCACTGGCTGGAGATTGTGTAGAGCGGCGAAGTAAGCTCTGTGGCAAGCAATAGATAGTCTCCACCAAAGCATCCTAGTCTCAGTGTGTTCTTCACAAACAGGCTTAGAAGTTTCTCTAACAGTGTAGTGGAAGCGGGATTGTAACTGTAATGGTTTGATGAAGTGGTGTATGTTTCTTCACAGAGTGACTGTACAAAGCTGTTCAGCCAAGGTCTGGGAGCGGAGCAGGCACAAGCAAAGATTGACAGCTGCCTGTCTGACTTGGCTGCAATATCCAACAAATTTAAAGACCTGCTGCAGGTGAGTTCATTGAAGACTATCTGTCTAAGCCTCGTCATGTTCAACTGTGGTACAACCAGAGTCAGGTGTACCATTTTAAGGACTCTAGCTTTCTGCATGTGGAAAGTTCCTGGCCAGTGGGTACAGTAAATCACAAATGTTTGCTACTGGGCTGTGGGAATTCCCCTGAGATAGAAGCCCAGTTGTAGGAATCCTGACAACATGGCTCCTTTTAAGTTGGCCGATTGAAATCATCTGAGTTGTATTTGCCATGTCATAATCCAACTTTTGCTAATTTTGTCTTTTGACAAGTTAATTGCTGATCCCAAAACTAATACAAACCATTCAAGCTTGGTGCTTTCACATGTACAAAACTACCCGAAATAAATCGAATGAAAAATGTAACAGTTTATGTGCAGGTATCGGGACCACGGCACTGTAACTTTCTCTGGATTCTACAGGCTCAGGAGGATCTCCATCTGGGACTTGATGGCACTGCAGTTGTTTGTAATTGGAGAACATTCACAGCGTTTCTCCTCCTGGGTGGGATCATCGAGCGACCAGCATTGTCAGCTGGAATCAGGGAATGAGAGGCAGCAGTACTGCTACTGTCGGCTCTTACAGCAAGTTAGAGTTAATGCAGAATTATTATGCTATTTCTCCTAACTCCACAGCACTGACTAACTCACAAACTTACTGACAGAGCTGAGTATCCAGCCTCTCCTGCACCCAGTCTGAAAGTCCTCCCTCCCCCCCCCCCCCCCCCCACTCCTGATTCAAATCCCACTGTCCAAAAGAGGCCCAGGTTAAAGCCAGGCACGAACCAGCTGTTTATGTAGGTGAAACCTCTTGTAGGTGAGTTTATGAATCCTTTAAACCAATAGGATTCCAGAGGACATAGTCAAGTCAGGATACCCAGTGTACCAACAACTGGCAGTAATAGCAAACCATCCAACAACTTCACAAAATACTTAAATTTAGCTGTTTAAAATCTGATTGAAGAATATGAAATATTGGGTGGCTTATGTAAGTTTAATCTTGAATATGACTTCAAAGTAGGCACATAGAAGGAAATCTAAGCCAGTGATCAATAAATGTAGAACTCATCCCAGAAAGATTCTTCACATAGAGGGGAAGAAATGACTGGAACAGGCTGCCAATAGAGGCACAGATTGTAAGGGCTTTTAAAACCGTGGATGTTGGGCTGGGAGAGCTGGGGTACCAGAGGGAGCTGCTTCAATGGGCTTGACATATACTTAGCACATTTAGACATACTACTAAGATATAAGTTATGGTGATGAGTTCCCCATCTTGGCTGCATCTATTACTGAGCGGGGTTAAGTAGAGTACATGAGAAACAATATCTCCATACCTTCAAATCAAGAGTGACGTTGGGAGAAGATTCCCTGCCTCAATGTTATCACTAAAATGTGATTGAAGGGGAATGGAGTGGTAGAATGGTTTCCACCAAGACATGGCTGCATTTTTGGATTTTCTAAGAACTTGCATTTATATAGCACTTCACAGCCAAAGAAGTATTTTTAAAGTGTTGTAATGTAGAAAGCACAACAACCATTTTGTACACAGCAAGCTCCAAGTAACAATGTGATAATGACCAGATAATCTGGTTGAGGCATAAAATATTGGCCAGAACATATTCTTTGAATAGTGCCATCAGATCCCTTAACTGAGGAAGCCTATGGGGCCTTGGTTTAACATCTCACCCAATAGCAGTATCTCCGACAGTGCAACACTTCTCACTATTGCACTGAAGTGTCAGCCTAGATTACGTACTCAAGGCTTTGGGATGTGACTTGAACCCACAGCCTTCTGCCTCCAAGGTGAGAATCCTATCGCTGAACCAAGGCTGACTTCTCCAGCCGTGGTACTAAGGGAGGCCTGCATGGTCAGAAGTGCAGTCCTTTGGATGAGAAGTTGTCCACCGCAGATTCCTTGGTACAGTTGAAAAGCCCAAACAAGAGTGTGTTTGCTGCTACGTTGTCTGGTCTGTCTGTGAGTTCATTAATAACTTGAGCTTTGTCTTACAGGAAGGTTTAGCAGAACTCAACACCACAGCTATCAAACCACAGATTAAGCCTTGGATAACTGGGTTCCTCTCCATCTCCCACAACATTGAGGAGGTGAGAGCATTTAACCTCTTGCAAGCAAAAAGGCAAGTGCCTGCACACGATTACAGACATCTGCTTATGCCACTGCGTGGCGCAATGACACACTGCCCTCAGAGTTAAGGTTGCATGATATAGTATGGGCTAATTGACTGTTATTGTATAAACCTCTACACCAGCTGTAAACCCGATATCTCACTGTCCCATATCCCAGATTGCGTATTTCTGCATCACACAAACTGGAAACCCAGTGTACTGCCGCTCTGTGTTCCAGGTGGACGGTCTATACCTCACCATGTATAAACCCAGTGGCCTGTTGCTCTGTGTGCTAGGTGGACTGTCTATATCTCGCTATCTACAAATCCAGTATCCTACTGCCTGTGATGCGTCTTTTTGTTGTTCTGCCAGTGTCACTAATTACCTTTTTATTATATATAATCTGTTCACCTTAACATTCACAAAAATATCTTTGTTATCCTTTCCCCATGCTGTACACCCTATATAACCATTGTTAGTAAAACCATGAACAAAATATCAGCATCTCTCCATCTGTTTCTCACCTTAGATGTCAGCATAAAATTCCTGGGTCACGGGCACCCTCGGGCTATCAGCAAAACAAAAGTTGAGTCACAGTCACATTCAAAACACAACTGAGAAAGAGAAAACACCTGTGAATAGCATGATTGAGGTACCAGCACGTGAGACTTGGATTGATCTCACCGGTAGCATCCGAAGGCAATGATCTGACGGCCTCATCAATTACAGATATTTCTTTCACATGTATGAAATCCAGTAATACACCAATATCAACCAGCCACCAATACTCTGGGCTCTATAGTTTGCTGCAAAACCTCTGCAGAAGTAGTCTTAAAGTTCTTAAAACTGGCAAAGTTAATTAATATGCGCCTACGGTTAGTCCTAAACAATCATTTGACGAGAGCAAATTCCTGGTGTGTCATTGCCCAAGCTGCCCGCTTTACATCTGTTTGCTTTACACTGTGTGTTTTATCTAATTCCAGGAGGAGTTTAATGATTATGAAGCCAATGATCCCTGGGTTCAGCAATTCATTCTCAACCTGGAACAACTAATGGCAGAGTTCAAGGTATGCATGGAAGGTTTGCTTAAAATTCATTTGGTTCCAATTAAGTTGAGGTCCCTGGCAAGAAATACAGCTTCCCTAATCTTGGACCTTAAATTATAAACTGCCAGCAGCAGTGAGGAATCATATTGTCTCTTAATTGTAGTTTCCCAAAAATCTTGAGTGTGGAACTCCTTACTTCCCCAGTTTTTCCATTTTCTTGCAATTTTTATCCTTTTAAAATGAGCTAACATCATTTAATCACCATACCTTAATTTGCCTTGCCTTCTCTTTTTTCAGTTCTGTGCTAAAGCCTTGGCCATCATTTGTTTGTGTTTAAAAATAAAAAGAGGTAACTTTAGATGGCAACCAGCTAGCTGAGTGAGAGTGGAGTGCATGTGCGACTGAGAGGGTGTGTCAAAATAGCACTTTGCCATAGAAGCCTACCTGACTCAGGTCCGCTTTCCTTGTGATTTTCAATGCCATTATTATACTGCATTAGGTGTGAAGAAAAAGTAAATGAAAACATTTTGCCATCCACTATTCTCCCTGGAAACTGAGTGTAGAGCAGCTCTCTGGTCTCATATCCACTCACTTCTGGTCCTCAAGCCATGAAGTACCACTTGGTTAAGGAGATAGAGATTTGTACAGTTTGCCAGCTAACTGAATCCTTGAGGATTGAGTAGTGCCTGGAGCAGGTCTGGTGGCTCGATCAGTGCACTGCCTGGGGTGGAACTGAGGTACACAGACCGGCGGTCCCAGGTACAATTAGTGCTGTTAGGGTTAGTGCTCTCAGCGAGGGGAAAATTTACCCCTAGTTCCCAATTCTGACAGTGTCCCACTGGTTGGTGTACGTGTGTGGACATCAAATAAGGATGGGCTCCAGTTCGGCTGTGATGCTGCCAACTGGCGGATAGTCTGATTACTGTCTAGTTACAAGTTCTCTTGGGCCTTTTATGGGAGGGTAACTAGTACTGTCGAACCATATTCCAGCAAGACTCGGCTCCTTGAGTACAAAGGGGAAAAGGAGTGAAAATCATGTTACCTGCCCCACTTGTACAGTGGCTCATTGAAGCCTACACAGAACAATCCATCTTTTTTTTTTGCCAATGCTGACTAATTCTATTTTATTAGTTCTCGGAACATGGGCAACACTGGCAAGGTAGAATTTATTGTTCGTCACTATACTGTTTCCAGTATTTCTGGTTTGTCTTTTCACTCTCCCTTAGTGTTGATAGGGTAGAAGGGAAGGTGCAATCATTTCCACACGTGACTGTGTTTGTGTTCTGTAGGTTGGATTGTCCCAGGTGATCTACGATAATCTCACCTGTCTGATGACGAGCCTGATAGCGATTGAACTGGAGAAGGTGGTTCTCAAGTCAACCTTCAGCCGGGTACGAGTGGGAAAGGCCACAAGTATTTTAGCATTACGTACATGTGCTGAAACAAGCTGGGTTGATGGTTCATTGGGTGAAGGTACTGCCCATATGTGGCACTGAGCCATGCAGATGGGTAAAAGGGTTAAATTCTGAGAGAAGACTAGGCCTGTATTCCCTTAAATATCAAAGATTAAAGGATAATCTAATTGTGGTGTTGAAGATGATCAAAGGATTTCATAGTTTCTCTTTATCGACCCTATCTCGAGGGGAGTCCAGGACAAGGGGGCATAGTCTTAAGATTATTGCTAGGCTGTTAGAGGTGATGTCAGGAAGCACTTCATGCAAAGGCTAGGGGAAATCTAGAACTCTCTTCCCCCAGAAAACTGTTAAGATTGAGGGTCAATTGAAAATCAAAAGATTTCTGGTTATTGAGGATGATGGAACCAAGGCAGGTAAATGAAGTCGAGGGACAGTTTAACCATGATCTGATTGAATGGCTCGAGGGCATGACTAGCTCACTGCTGTTACTGCATTGGTATAATCGCAGGCTCAATCCTTGGCTGTGCTGCATGAGCTGACCTCAACTAGGCTGGTAATAGGGCTTGTCAATTGGTCTCAGCAGCACTGGGCTAGACAGGGGAAAAACTGTTCCGAGCCACAGGTGGAAAGTACAGACTGTGGATTGTACAGACGAGGATAAGGGGGAAATTGCAAAGATGGAACAAATATATGTCTTAGAAACTGCAAGGCATGATAAGATGCTAAATGTATGTGCACTTTTTAGTTTGTTTTTTTAAAACCTGAATAAATTGCAGTGATATTCCTTTGGTACAAATCACACTACAGAATGACTGTCACCTTCCACTTTATTTAGTGATCAACCGTTTTTCCAGAAGATGCTGACTCTTGCTGGGTTCGCACAGGCATCAGGTGCCCTCCAGTCATCCACCGCGTCCACCGCCCATAGGAGGGGAGGGAAGGTCACTGGATAGCAATCTGGATGAGGGATCTGACATTTTTTCATTTGCACCCCTCCCCCCAATCTCTGGTCCAGGGGCATTGAGAATGGGTAATAACTCTACGGCTGTAGACTAACTAACAAAGGGAACAACTGATTCAGCACAGAGTGAGACTTTAACATTTAGACAGTTTAATACCATAGCAGGCGCTCCATTTGCCCACAAGGCCATTTGATCGAATAGGAAGGACTCAAAAAAAAAACACTTCAATTATAAAATGGGTTTAAATGAAGCATCCTTTAGTGTTTTTATTTAAATTTTCTCACCTAGCCACTGGGGATCTCCTATCTTAGGAGATTGACTCTTAAAAATCGGCTTTGTGATATCTCCTCCTGACCTTCTTTGGTTACTCCTCAGCTTGGTGGGTTGCAGTTTGACAAGGAGCTCCGATCACTTATCGCATACCTGACATCAGTGATCACATGGACCATTCGCGACAAGTTCGCTCGCCTCTCTCAGATGGCAACTATACTGAATCTGGAAAGGGTGAGTGCGTAGAGTGAGATGAAGTAAAGAGCGTGGGAGGTTCGCGTGAAGCATAAGGAAGAAGGACTTGTATTTATATAACTCCTTTCACAACCTAAGGATGTCCCAAGGTGCTTTACAGCCAATGAAGTGCTTCAGAAGTGTAGTCACTATAGTAATGTAGGAAGCCAGCTGAGTCACTTGTTTCTGCGCTGTAATTCTGTGTATACAGAAGGTGATGGGTAACGGGAGATACATCAAACATAGCTCTTGGAGCAGGCATGTTTGAGAGAGGTCTGAATGATGTGTTTACAGCACCATTCTTGCTTGTAATTCTAATGTGCTGAATATGTGGATAGTGAATGGGGGGTAGGAGAAAGGAAGAAGGTCAGGAGGGAGCAAAAGCAGCTGAGGAGCAGGGTGTTGAGGTTTTGTGGGTAAGGGAGCTGGCAAAGTGGAGGTTGAGGGAAGGAGGAGTTTCTGAGGGTGGAGGCAAGGTGGCTGGAGGCGCAGCAGCTGATGATGGAGCAGCGGAACAAGAAGTAGAGTGCTACTGGAGGAATGGAAGGCGCACACATGGGTACAGGGTAGAGAGGAGAGAGACCACAGACAGATCTGTAGGTCAGAATGAGAATCTTAGAGTACATTCTCTGACCTTGAAACTTAGCAAAACAGAAGATATGGGCCTTTGGGAAGGTGAGGTCAGGGGCATGTCATTCTGGGTGACTTGTAGGTTATTAATTGTCAAACAGGGAGGCTGACGAGAAGATTGTCAAAGAAGTCCCCCCATTAAGAATATAGGGGGTTTCAGTAGTGGTGGAGGTAGACTATTGTAGAGGTGAAAGAAGTCTTTGAAACAGATTGGTTCTGAAGGTAGAAGCTGAACTTGGGGTTGAACACTGTAATCAGGGTTCCAGATCTCTGGGCTGAGCTTGTGGTAGAGAAGCAGATTGAGGTGATAACCACAGGAGCTGATGAGCACTTCTTTGATTTTCGTGACATAAAACTGGAGGAAGTTTTGGCTCAGATAGGCAACCACTAGTTTTAGATTAGATTAGATTAGAGATACAGCACTGAAACAGGCCCTTCGGCCCACCGAGTCTGTGCCGACCATCAACCACCCATTTATACTAATCCTACACTAATCCCATATTCCTACCAAACATCCCCACCTGTCCCTATATTTCCCTACCACCTACCTATACTAGTGACAATTTATAATGGCCAATTTACCTATCAATCTGCAAGTCTTTTGGCTTGTGGGAGGAAACCGGAGCACCCGGAGAAAACCCACGCAGACACAGGGAGAACTTGCAAACTCCACACAGGCAGTACCCAGAATCGAACCCGGGTCCCTGGAGCTGTGAGGCTGCAGTGCTAACCACTGCGCCACTGCGCCACTGTGGAACAGTCACAAGATTGATGGAGCTGGCGAGGTAGAGCTTGATAAAGCACTGCAATGCACTGTTGGATAGCCTTATATGTGAGGTAAAGGTCTGCAAAGGAAACCCGAGCAAGCCCGAATGCCGGATCCGGAAGTGCGACCCAACCTGAACCTGACACATGTTGGGGTTGGGTCGGGTAGCAGGCCTTTACCCATATACTGATGTACAGGCCTGCTACCCCATCTGACCCGACGACATGTGTCGCATTTGAGTTGGGTCACACTTCCGGGTCCGGCATTCAGGCTTGGTTGGGTTTCCTTTGCAGACCTTTAGAGCTCGGTGTTGTCAGCAGCCAAGTGAAAGGTGACCCTGTGCTTCCGATATCCTCGCCAAGGGGTAGCTTGTAAATGATAAAGAGGAATGGATGGAACCTTGAGTTGTGGACAAGAGAGGGGAACCATTTGAGAAAATGTAATAAAAACAGAAAATGCTGGAAATACTCAGCAGTTGTGGCAGCATCTGAAGAGAGAGAAACAGTGTTAACGTTTCAGGTCGGTGATCCTTCATCAACCGAGTGTACGAAGAGATGGAACAGTTTTTAAGTACAGCACGGAAAGGCAGGATGGTGAGGAAAGAACTATAAGCCCACTGACTCCCACTGCTACCTTGACTACACTTCCTCACACCCCACTTCTTGTAAAAACTCTATTCCATTCTCCCAGTTTCTCTGTCTGTGTTGCATCTGTTCTGACATTGCAACCTTCAATAACAGCACTTCCAACATATTTTCCTTTTTCCTTAACTGAGGACTCCCCCTCTCTTCTCTTCCCCCCGCCAACCCTTGCCACCACCACCGTGGTTGACAGGGCCCACGGCTGTGTTTGTTTCATTTCCACACTTCCCCTCCCTCCCAGAACCATGATCAAGCTCCTTTGTCCTTACTTTCACCCCACCAGCCTCTGCATTTAATGGATCATCCTCTGCCATTTTTTTGCTACCTCCAACCTGATGCCACTATTAAACACATCTTATCTCTCCTCTCTCCTTTCAGCACTCTGAAGGGACTGTTTCCTCTGCAACACGCTGGTCCACTCCTCAATCATATAAACTTACATGTGAACATACGAATTAGGAGCAAGAATAGGCCACTCGGCCCCTCGAGCCTGCTCTGCCATTCAATAAGATCATGGCTGATCTGATTGTAATCTCAACTCTGCATTCCCACCTACCCCCAATAACCTTTCACCCCTTTGCTTATCAAGAATCTATCTACCTGTGCCTTAAAAATATTCAAATACTCTGCTTCCACTGCCTTTTGTGGAAGAGTTCCAAAAATGCACGACCCTCTGAGAGAAAACATTTCTCCTCATCTGTCTTAAATGGGTGACCTCTTATTTTTAAACAGTGACCCCTAGTTCTAGATTCTCCCACAAGAGGAAACATCCTTTCCACATCCACCCTGTCAAGACCCCCTCAATCTTATATGTTTCAATCAAGTCGCCTCTTATTCTTCTAAACTCCAGTGGATACAAGCCTAGCCTGTCCAACCTTTCCTCATAAGACAATCCGCCCATTCCAGGTATTAGTCTAATAAACCTTCTCTGAACTACTTCCAAGGCATTTACATCCTTCCTTAAATAAGGAGACCAATAGTGTACACAGTACTTCAGATGTGGTCTCACCAATGCACTGTATAACTGAAGCATAACCTCTCTACTTTTGTATTCAATTCCCCTCGTGATAAACAACAACATTCTATTAGCTTTGCTAGTTACTTGCTGTACCTGTATACTAACTTTTGTGATTCATGCACTAGGACATCCAGATCCCTCTGCATCTCAGACTCTGCAATCTCTCACCATTTAGATAATATGCTTTTTTTTATTCTTCCTGCCAAAATGGATATTTTCACATTTTCCCACCATTATACTCCATTTACCTTATATATCCCTTTGTAGTCTCCTTATGTCTTCTTCAGAGCTTACTATCCTACGTAACTTTGTGTCGTCAGCAAATTTAGCAACCATATCTTCGGTCCCTTCATCCGAGTCAGTTATATAAATTGTAATAAGTTGAGGCCCCAGCACTGGTCCCTGTGGCACACCATGCGTTACATCTTGCCAACTAGAAAATGACCCATTTATGCCTAGTGTTTCCTGTTAGCTAGCCAATCTTCTATCCATGCCAATATGTTATCTCCTACGCCATGAACTTTTATTTTTTGCAATAACTTTTGATGTGGCACCTTATCAAATGCCTTCTGGAAATCTAAGTACAATACATCCACTGGTTCCCCTTTATCCACAGCATATGTAATTCCCTCAAAGAACTCCAATAAATTGATTAAACATGATTTCCCTTTCACAAAATCATGTTGACTCTACCTGATTACCTTGAATTTTTCCAAGTGCCCTGCTATAACGTCTTTAATATTAGCTTCTAACATTTTCCCTATGACAGATGTTAAGCTAACTGGCCAGTAGTTTCCTGCTTTGCCTCCGAGTTACATTCGCTATTTTCCAATCTATTGCAACCTTCCCCGAATCCAGGGAATTTTGGAAAATCAAAACCAGCGCATCAATTATCTCACTTGCCACTTACTTTTAAGACCCTAGGATGAAGTCCACCAGGACCTGGGGCTTGTTAGTCTGCAACTCCAACATTTTGCTCAGTACCACTTCCCTGGTGATTGTAATTTTCTTGAGTTCCTCCCTCCCTTCTATTTCCTGATTTACAGCTATTTCTGGGATGTTAGTTGTATCCTCTATGGTGAAGACTGATGCAAAATACCTGGTCAATTCATCTGCCATCTCCTTATTTTCCCTTATTAATTCCCCAGACTCACTTTCTAGAGGACCAACGCTCACTAACTTTTTTTTTCTTTTTTAAATATCTATAGAAACTCTTACTATTTTTATATTTCTAGCCAGCTTTCTCTTGTACTCTAATTTTTCCATCCTTATTAATCTTAGTTGTTTTTTGCTACTTTTTATATTCTGTCCAGTATTCTGACCTGCCTCCCATCTTTGTGCAATTATGTTTTTCTTTAAGTTTGATACTATCCTTAGCTTTTTTAAATCGCTGTTGACCTATCCCTTAACCTACTTTGCCAGTTCACTTTTGCTAGCTCTGCTTTCATGCCCTCATAATTGCCCTTATTTAAGTTTAAAATACTAGTCTTAGACCCACTCTTCTCTCCCTCAAACTGAATGTAAAATTCAATTATATTACAATTGCTGCTGCCTAGGGACGCCTTCACTGAGGTAATTAATTAATGCTATCTTGTTGCACAATATTGGGTCTTGTATAGCCTGCTCTCTGGCTCCAGAACGTGCTGTTCTAAGAAACTATCCCAAAAACTTTGTGAACTCCTCATCTAGGCTACCTTTGCCTTTCTGATTCTTCCAGTCTATATGTAGATTACAATTGCCCGATTATCGCCGTACCTTTCTGAGAAGCACCCATTCTTCCTTTATACCAGTCCTAACATGAGGTTACTGTTCAGGGGCCTTTACAACACTCCAAGTGACTTCTATTCTTTATCATTTCCCATCTCGACCCAAACTGCTGCTATATTCTGGTTTCCTGAACTTAGGTCATCCCTCTCTATTGTGCTAAAATCATCATTAATTAACCCCTCCACCTTTTCCTAGCTTCCTGTCCTTCCTAAATGCCATGTACTCTTCAATATTCAGGTCCCAACCTATGTCATCCTGCAGCTATGTCTCTGTAATGGATATCAGATCGTCTTTATTTATTTCTGTTTGCCCTCTCAGTTCATTTTGTTTGGTTTCAAATGCTACATGCATTCAGATACAGAGCCTTTAGTTTTGTCCTTTTTATTATTTTTGTGACCTCTAGCCTTGTCTGCTGATTTAGTCCTAGATTTGTACTCACTGTCCCTTCCTGTCACGGTCTGTTTATCTTTTCTCATACCTTTCTCTCTTGCCTTATCTCTAATTTGATTTACCACATCTTCCCAAATTTGATCCCTTGCCTCCATTATTTAGTTTAAAGCCCTCTCTGCATCCCTAGTTATGCGACTCACCCCCAACAACCCTACCCCTTCCCACAGTACCTTTCCATGCAAGTACAGGAGATGCAATTGCCCTTTCATCTCCTCCTGTCTTACCGTGCAAGACACAAACACTCCTTCCTGGTGGAACAGCGATTTATGTTTGCTTCTTTCCATTTAGTATATAGTATTTGCTGTTCATGATACAGTCTCCCCTACATTGAGGGAACCAAACGCAGATTGGTTAAGTGCTCTGAGGAACACCTCTGATCAGTCCACAGGCATGATCCTGAGCTTCTGGTTGCCTGTAATTTTAATTCTCCACCTTACTCCCACTTGTGACATTTCTGTTCTTTGCCTCCTGCAGTGTTCCAATGAAGTTCAATGCAAGCTCAAGGAACAGCACCTCACCTTTGGCTTGGGACTTTACAGCCTTCTGGACTCAACATAGAGTTTAAAAATTTCAGACTATAACCTCTGTCCCCATTTTTCTGGACAGCCGCTGTGATGACTCTGCTTTTCAAATTTACATCCCCTGTCGACACATCTTTTGTTTCTTTCCTTGTCTCATTACCATCTCCTTTTGCCTTGCACTCTCCCCCCTTTTGTCATTAATCTCTCCTACCTTCCATCCTATCACAGTAAGTACATTCAGTTCTGACAGAGTCCCCAACCTGAAATTTTAACTCGTTTCTCCACAGATGCTGCCAGACCTGCTGAGCATTTCCAGCACTTTGTTTTTATTCCAGATTTCCAGCATCCGCAATATTTGCTCGAGAGAATGTAATGTCTGCTGTTGCAATAGGAGAAGTGGAACCGAATTGGATCATGGAGGAGAGACATTCAAGGAAGATGGAGTGGTTGAGTGTAGGATGAGGATGGAGTGATGTTGAGTGTAGCAGGAAGTAATTGAGAGTAGCAGGCAGTAGAGTGATGGAGGAGGATGAAGTGGTGGAGTGGTTGAGTGTCTGCAGCAGAGTGATGGAGGAAGATGGAAGCTTCAAATAAAGTGGTGATAGTTGCAAGGCGACAACAGTGTGGGTCAGTGTAGACCTAAAGCAATGCACTGGTTGCAACAACAAAGTTGCATACGAACTGCAGAATCTCCTGATAAAGAAAAGGACATTGGCCCAGGCTGTTACCTCTGTCTGGAGACAAGTTTCCCTCCCATCAGCTGCTGACCTCCCAGTTCATGGAATTTGTACAAGATCTTGACAGATTTAGATAAGGTAGACAATGAAAAGCTGTTCTCATTACCTGATGGTACAAGGACTAGGGGGACACAGATTTGGACAAGAGATGCAAGGGGGATGTGAGGAAGAGTATTTTTACACAGTGAGTGGTAATGACCTGGAACTTGCTGTCCACAAGGGTGGTGGAAATGGAGACTATCAGTGATTTCAAAAGGAAATTGGATGGGCACTTGAGGGAAATAAATTTGCAGGGCTATGGGGTAGAGTGGGGGAATGGGACTGACTGGATTTCTGTACTGAGAGCTGGCATGGACTCAATGGGTTGAACGGCCTCCTTCTGTGCCTTTATGCCTCTATATTGATGATTCTAACGTCACTTTGATCCTGAATCAACTTGCTTCTCTGAGCGTCTGTTCCACAGGTTCACTATTCTATGGGAGGGAAAATTTGCGCGCTCATTAACCTTGGCTTGTGAATTGTATACTTGTTACTTGTGTTTTAAACTAAATACCTGCTTACTTTAGCAGTTCATTATTTCAACGAGCTGTGTCATGTCTCCCGTTGGTCTTTTCTCTAGCGAAAACAAGTTTATTTTTTTTGTATAAAAACATAAGGTGCTGGAAATGAGCAGGCGCTTTGGGCCGAAGGGCCTGTTTCTGTGCTGTAAAACTCGATGACTCTAGGTCTGGCAGCATCTGTGGAGAGAAAAACAAAGTTGATGTTCAGTTCTGATGAAGGGTCACCACCTGAAACATTAACTCTGTTTCTCTCCACAGATGCTGCCAGACCTGCTGAGGATTTCCAGCATCTGCAGTATTTTGCTTTTTTATTTGTTTGTGCTTTCCTTCATAACTTAGTCCCTAAGACCTGGAGTCCTTGCCACTCTTCCCTGAACTCTTTTGATGACCAAAACTATACATTATATTTCTAGAGTTGGCCTCATCTTTGGGTACAGTGTCAGTGTGACTTGCTTTGATTTTCAATCCAATGTGTGTTCATTATCCAATGTTAATAACTGTCTCAAACTGACCAGGTACTTTGAGGTGTGATCAGTTATTACTGCCAAGTCCCGTCTCTTCAGTCTCTGCCACTCCAGTTGATGCGCACACATTTCTTGTTACCTGTTCCCATAGGCGTTACTCTATCAGGTCAATATCCACCTTTTTATATCTCGGTGAATAACTCCACTCTATTGTGTTTGTCAGTTACTTACATAATGTGTGGGTTTGCAACATATGTCTCACGCCACTTTCTGTTTCTACAGGTCACTGAGATTTTAGATTACTGGGGACAGAACTCTGGACCATTGACCTGGCGCCTTACCCCCGCTGAGGTGCGTCAGGTTCTTGCACTGCGGAATGACTTTCGTAGCGAGGACATCAAGAGGCTTCGCTTGTAGCATATGTGCTTGGGCAATCTTTAGAGAATCGGTTGTTATCCTTCCTCTTGGGCAGCAAGATATAGACTGTGCTTCTTCAGGCAGTGGGGCCTTGTCAAGCATTTTTTAAAAACTTTATTAACATGGTCTGGTATGCACAGGGAATGACTTTCATACTTTTCTGTTGTCTGAAAGGAGCATTGTGCATTAATTGACATATTATTTGAAATATGTCCAGCTTCCATGCCTCTGGGACAGGTTCAGAACCATACAATATTTCCACACCCTGCTACTGGAATGAAGGGTATTACTCCACGACATCTGGGCTGTGCTCTACAAGGTTGTGTTTTATGTTATAGCTAATGAGAGATGGTTTGTTTCAAGGGTGTGATTTCTCAAACTTTTCAAAGTAATCTATTGCTCTGCCCAGTGTGGTACTGAGCCATGCTGACCAGGAAGAGTCCTAGATTCCACCCCTGATCTGTGGTCAGATTCTGATTTTTTGCAGGATTGGCAGAAGGACTCCGTAACCCTGAGAGGTGAAGATGTGACCAATGTCTGGCTCCTGGATTCTATTCAGTGAATCCTGTCGGAAAGTGTGGATATGGATACATTAGCTGAAGTCAGGATTGGACTTGGCTGTGGTAATCCCTGACACTTGAATAGCCTGCCAATACTCACTGCCTAGGCTCCAACATGGGAATGGCCTTTCAGGTGAGGTACCAGAGAGCACAGTTTTAGCTGCAGCTGTCAACGTTGGACAAATCCCCCTCTGTGATCTTTAGGCCCGAGGCAACTCCAGTTAAAATTTTGAAACAAAAAAGACTTATGCCTTTCACATCCTCAGGATGTTCCAAAGCACGTTACAGACAATGAAGTAATTATGAATTGTTGTCACTATGATGTAGGAAATTTGCTAAAATGTTCTTGTATTTCTCTTTTTTTTTGACAGAGGCTGTAGGATTTGGCAGTGTTTTGACTTGCTGGAGAGTGAGACAGAGCAGGAGACTGTGATGGGGTCAGTGCTATCCTGCATTTGTGGCAGTAATGAAAGCCCCCTATCTGGCCCTTGAATCTGCTCATTTGCATTCTCGGGTATTTGTGGCCCAAGTTCATTCTCCTGCTTTCTCTCTCTCTCCTGAGAGACTCTGGCACAATTTGAATGTCAACAGACTGCTGGTTCTGTTTCAACAATACATTTGGAACACTGCCAATTTGTATTTTCGTTATACCTGTCTCTGGTGTAGCCATCCTTAAAGCATCTCCAAATTACTGTTTACTTTCCAAAAAATTCCTGGTATTTACAAAATTGCAATACTCTGTCTGTGACTATTGGTGCCCTGGAGTGGCGAGGAGATGGGACTTTCAGGTACAGAATGAGTGACTGACTATGGAAGATCCAAGGCATAGAACTGATGGGCATCCCAGGCACAGGCTGTGAAGCAAATTGTTCTTGGTGAAGGGTTTTAAGTTTTTTCCTCCCTTTCTGACACTTTCACATCAGAGAATTGGATGGAGATTTATCATGTGTTTAATGTTTCTAAGTTGCCTAAACTAGCCCACCTCTGAACCATGAGAAAAAAAGACTTGGATTTCTAATGCACCTTTTGTGCAAGACGTCCTAAAGTGCTTTACAGCCAATAAAATACTTTTGAAGTGCAGTTTCTGTTGTAGGAAACACAGCAGCAATGAATGAAATTACCAGGTAATCTGTTTATAGGTGCTGGTTGAGGGATAAATTTGGCTAGTCTAGGGAGAACACCAGTGCTGTTTTTTGAATAGTACCATAGTAGATCTTTTACATCCATCGGACAGGGAAAACGGAGCCTTGATTTATTATTTCATCTGAAAGAGGGAGTATCTAATTTTTGTGCTCAAGTCTCTGAAGTGGGACTTGAACCTTCTGACTAAGACGAGTTCTGTCCACTCAGCCACGGCTGACACATAACCCAGTCCAAATTTTACCATCTGTTACACCAGGAGACTAAATCACTGCAGCAATGAGGTGTGACATTGAGTGAGCTGCAATTAAACTCCATTCTAGAAACATCACCGATGAAGTCCAATGTAGCATCTAACATTACTTCATTTAACATCATCTGTGATCACACATTGAACACTGTTGCAACACTATGCATTGAGCAGTGCATAAAGTACTTGGGTATATATTATTAAATGACAGTTTAAATTATTGCAGGCACAAATGTACAGTATCTCAGATTTAACTAGAATAAAAAGAAAAAATGCTAGAAACACTCAGCTGGTGGGAAAGCATTTGAGTGATGAACAAAATTAATGTTTCAGGTTGATGACCTTTCATCAGTTTGTCATTGACCTGAACCACTGGCCCAAAACTTGCTGCCAGAATAATGGTGGGGCTAATAGTGCTCGTCATTATTTATGTGTAAATGTGTAACTTCAGGCGAGGGCAAACGCGCAATTGAACATGGAAATTGAAAAGTTATTGTTGGAAAAGTACCGTTCTGCAGTTAGCTTAGCAAAAACAGTACCTCGTTATCTGGCTCAGCATTGAAATGTCTTGAGCAATGTGAAGTTCCTATACTTTCACAGTAGATACAAAGTAAATTTGCGACAGAAAGTTATATTAAGTCATTTGACTTGAGTACCCTTTTAATGATGATGTAAGTGTTAACTACTGCCAGAAAACCTCTCTGGCACTGAAAATTAATTATTACAAGCATGGAGTGTCATTCCTTCAGGCTTTAGATTTAAAAAAAATCTTTTGTCCTTTTCGCTATCAATTCAATCTTAATTTCTCTTTCTGTACTTAATTTGACATTAAAGTCACCCATTCTAATTTACACTTCCTTCTCAGTCCTTGCATTATTAACTCGATGATCCTTCTGTCTGGTTAAGGAGATTCAGTTTTTAAAAATTCTTTCATGGGATGTGGATGTCACTGGTAAGGTCAGCATTTATTGTTCATCCCTAATTGCCCTTGAGAAGGTGGTGGTGAACTGCCTTCTTGAACTGCTGCAAGTCTATCTGGTGTAGGTACACCCACAGTGCTGTTAGGAAGGGAGTTCCAGGTTTTTGACCCAGCGCCAGTGAAGGAAGGTCAATATAGATTCAAGCCAGGATATTATGAGACTTGGAGGGGAACTACAGGTGGTGATGTTCAGTTGCTTGCCCTGTTCACTTGGATTTCAGGTGCCCTGTAGAGAGTGTGCCACCATTTCTATCTTTAACTTCCAGCAACTTGCAGTGCAAAATATCATGGTGGTTAAACAGCTAAGGCAAGTCTAACTAAACGGCGAATGCTGTTTGTTGACTGGTCACAGCAAATGTGGTGTCGTTAACTCTGTTTCTGTTTCCCCAGACCTGCTGAATGTTTCCAATGCTTTCTGTTTCTTTTCAGATCTCCAGCATCTGAAATATATTGCTTTTGTTTTCAGCATTAACTGAGTTTGTTTTATAACTATATGATATTTCATGTACAGGATTGCAGTATGGCTTAGCAAGGCCAAGTTAACTGTTTATTCTGTCAGTCACAACTTTCAAGCATTATTATTCTCTCAAATATGTATATTAAACATCGCCTCCCCCTGCTCCCCCAAGCTCTGCCTGTTCTGTTTGGTTCCTGTTTGTGATTTACATTTCTCTGGGGTGGATGCTTTTATCAAATCACTGTTCGTGGCAGTTGTCTTCAGTTATCGTTGTCATGATCTGGTTGAATAAACCTTGCATGTATTCATTCTCTCTCTCTATTATCTATACTGTATTCAGAAACATTAATTAACAGCTGCAATACAAGTATTGCTTCTCTTCAATTAAACTCAACATTTATTAACCTTGCAACACTGATTCAACAGCTTCTGCTTTTTGCAAAAGTTCTTTACAAATCCTTTTATCTTTCTGTCCTCTCTAGATAGAATCATAGAAAAATTAGCACGCCAACACTTTCTTGAAACTGAATTTTCTTAACACTCCAAAGTAGAGCTAGGGAAATATGTGGCTTTGTGTTACTATTTATGAAGGACTCTGGCTTATGGAACTGAAACCAAGTCAAGTGCATTAATTCTGTCAAGTTGATCTTTTCTAAGGTGTCATTAAACTGGACTACCTTTTGCTTGCTCATTCTGAAGCTCTTTACTGTTAATCAGATCCATGTTGATGTATACAGCTGAATTCAAGCCCGTTATACAGAATGCCTGAAGTGTGTTTTCTGACAATCTGTTACTGTCAGATTTGCTCTGTACTCCAACCTTCCCAAATCCACATCATAATAAAGAGAGCTTACCTTCAATAAATCAGGCATCATTTTGCTAATGGTTTGGACACCAGGACAATTCTGGAGGATGATGGGAGTTAACGAGAGCTGCAGGGTTAGAGGGAGAGCATCATCCAGTTGCCCTGAAATTCATTCATACTGTAGGAGTACAAAAGATCATAGAATGATGCAGCACAGTAGGAGGCCATTTGGCCCATCGTGCCAGTGCCTGCTCTTTGAAAGAGCCACTTAGCCTCATTCCTCCGTTTTCCCCATAGCTTTACACATTTTTTTTCTTCTGACAAGATTATCTGCTGTTCTTGATCAGTGTATAGCTGAGATGTGTAGCCCAAGCAGATCCCAGAGGAGCGTGGGAATCAGCTGAGTAGGGCATAGGAAATTGAGCGGAAGAGCAGCACAGCAACAAATGAGCAATGTCTGGGTCTGATGCAAGCGGAGGAACATGTAACAATGGAGGTAGGTAGGATAGGGAGGTAGCAAGAATGAGTGCCTGTGGGAGCCCTGCATCCTGGGTACAGAAGGCACAGATTCCTCGCTGGTGCGGATCCAGCAAAGCACACAGAGCAAAGAAAGCATACATTGAGAGCTTAGAAAGTTATGTCCGACTGAGGTAGCTAACCTGAATTGCCCTTCAGCCTCAGAAAACAGTTGCAGCAGCAAAACGATAGAGAGAAAAAACAAGTGAAGGAGGAAAGAGGAAAAGATCATTCAGAGAATTAAACCTGTAGAAGAAATAAACTAGTGGAAGAAGAAATAACATCGTGAAGGAGAAGACAGTTTTTCTTTATGACTCTATGGCCAGCAGACCTAACCACTCTGGGTATACATAGGAATTACCAGGACCCAGCCTGAAATGTTTGAGAACTGCTGACTCCAACAGTTTTGTCCAAGTTATTGTAAAGGTTGACAAATGGCTTCATTCTGCCTCGAGTGGAGTCATGTGAGCAGGCGTCCAGAGTCCAAGGAGGCCAGTGGGATAAAATATGGTAGGGGTGACTAAAACTAGAGGGCATAGATTTAAGGTGAGAGGGAGGAGATTTAAAGGGGATCAAAGGGGTAAATTTTTCACACAAAGTGGGGCGGCACAGTGGTTAGCACCACAGCCTCTCAGCTCCAGCGACCCGGCTTCAGTTCTGGGTACTGCCTGTGTGGAATTTGCAAGTTCTCCCTGTGACTGTGTGGGTTTCCGCCGGGTGCTCCGGTTTCCTCCACAGCCAAAGACTTGCAGGTTGATAGGTAAACTGGCCATTGTAAATTGCCCCTAGTGTAGGTAGGAGAATTGAGGGAAGGTGGGGATGTGGTAGGGAATATGGGATTAAATGTAGGATTAGTATAAATGGGTGATTGTTAGTCGGCACAGACTCGGTGGGCCTGTTTCAGTGCTGTATCTCTATGACTCGATAAAGAATAGTGTGGATCTGGAATGAGCTGTCTGAGGAGGTGGTGGATGCAGGAACAGTAGCAACATTTAAGAGGCATCTGGACAGGTACTTGAATGAGCAAGGCATAGAGGGATAAGGAATTAATGCAGGCAGGTGGGATTAGTATAGATAGGCTTTATGGTCAACATGGACTGGGTGGGCCGAAGGGCCTGTTTCTATGCTGTACGACTGTATGACATGGAGTAATTTTTAGCACATATCTTGTATGAGCCTGAAAAACCAGAATTCCTGGTTATCCAGTAACTCCTGGAGGGTCCTGTGGATGTGCAGATGTCATGTGTGAAGCCCCTTCTATTTGAATAACTTGCCAATGCTCACTGACGAGGTTCATGCAACAGTGGGTAATACCAGACTATAACCAATGCCTCTGGTATTGTACTTTAGAAAGGAGCCAACAACGAGAGTAGAGTTTAAAAATTATATTCAGGAAGGTGGGGAATCACAAAGCCAACTGCTATTGATCTATTTACACCCATGAAGATATGGGAAGGTGTAACTAAAGTCGTCAGTCAGTTTGCAGAAGGGACTGCAGAGTGCCAAACAGAAAGTTGACATTGAAGGGTGAGTGTGGGTACTATGATGGACATGCTGAAGGATGTCCAGATTGAGGCTGAGAAAGCCAGTCGAGCAGTTCCAGAGGCATCAGAAACTGGAAGGATCAAGGGGAGAGTAGTCACAGATGAGGCCATGGAATGGGCTGCCGATGAGGCTACAAGCAGAGACTAGTGGCAGTGGGAAGGAAGTCAGCAAGGGAAAGAGATTTATGGGGCAAGGGATTACTGGACTGCAGCAGCAATACTTACACAGTGGAACTGGAGCAACTTTGGTAACAATAGCATTCACATACAAGGTCGGAAAGATTGAGGCGGGAGCAAGTTTGGTTCCATGGTTGTTGAGCAGACCTACTGCAGACTAAGACACTTGTTTTAAGACAGGCTGTCTTGGCTGGCCACCTCGATGTGAAACGAAGGGCGTTTCAATTGGTTTGAATGATTCAGACCCCCTCAATACAAGTTCAGTTTCAGTTGTGGCCATTGGGACCGAACTCCAATAATACTATAATGGGAAGCAGATTTTCTTCCTGCTGCCAATGATTTCACAATAATCAGCACAGTGCCATGGAAATGTCTGTGGTTTATGATGTCACTGATACTGCTGCCTAGCAACCAACCGCCACATTCATCAGTCCCAACAAAGGATAACAAAAATGGAGTAACCACGAGGATGGGGTTGACCTGCTTCATGTTTTTTTGAATTTGTTTCATGGGATGTGGACGTTGCTGGCCAGGCCATTATTTATTGCCCATCCCTAATTACCCATGAGAAGGTGGTGATGAGCTGCCCCCTTGAATCGCTGCAGTCCATGTAGGGTAGGTGCACCCACAGTGCTGTTAGGGAGTTCCAGGATTTTGATCCAGCGACAGTGCGGGATAGATGATATAGTTCCAAGTCAGGATGGTGTGTGACTTGGACAGGAACTTGCAGGTGGTGATGTTTCCATGCATCTGCTGCCCTTGTCCTTCTAAGTGGTAGAAGTTGTGGGTTTGCAAAGTGCTGCCTGAGTAGCCTTGGTGAATTGCTGCAATGCATCTTGTAGATGGTAAACACTGCTGCCACTGTGCATTGGTGGTGGGGGGAGAATGTTTGTGGACAGGGTGCCAATCAAGCAGGTTGCTTTGTCCTGGATGGGGTTGAGCTTCTTGAGTGTTGTTGGAGCTGCACCCATCCAGGCAAGTGGCGAATATTTCATCACACTCCTGACTTGTGCCTTGTAGATAGTGGACAGGCTTTAGGGAGTCAGGTGAGTTACTCGCTGCAGGATTCCTAGCCTCTGACCTGCTCTTGTAGCCATTGTATTTATATGGCTACTCCAGTTCAGTTTCTGGTCAATGGTAACTCCTAGGCTGTTGTTAGTGGGGGAATTCAGCGATCGTAATGCCATTGAATGTCAAGGGGAGATGGTCATTGCCTGGCACTTGTGTGGTGTGAATGTTACTTGCCACTTATCAGCCCAAGCCTGGATATTGTCCAGGACTTGCTGTATTTCTACACTGACTGCTTCAGTATTTGAGGAGTTGCGAATGGTGCTGAACATTCTGCAATCAGCGAACATCCCCACTTCTGACATTATGATTGAAGGAAGATCATTGATGAAGCAGCTGAAGATGGTTGGGCCTAGGGCACTTCACTGAGGAACTCCTGCGCAAAATCTATTCCCACCGTAGCCAGCCATATGTTATGCTAGGCAATTTAGGGTTAAGACTGTTTTATTTATTTTATTTAGAGATGCAGCACTGAAACAAGTGTCGGTTAAGGCTAGGGGTTGGAGTTAGGGTAAGTGATTAGGGTTTGGGGTTAGAATCATAAAATCTTACAACACAGAAGGAAGTCATTTGCCCATCATGTCTGTGCTGTCTCTTTGAAAGAGCCGTCCAATTTAGTTCCACACCTCAGTTTTTCCTCATAACCCTGCAAGTTAGTCCTCTTCAAATACATGTCCACTTGCCCTTTGCAAGCTGCTGTGGGAGCTGGTTCTAGCTCCCTTTCAGGTAGTGTATTATCATAATTGTGTGAAAAATTCTCTTTTCCTCTTTAGTTTTTTTCAATTATTTTAAATCTATGACCTGTTCCTGATCCACTTGCCAGAGGAACCATGATCCCTACTTTATCAAAACCCCTCATAATTTTGAACATCTTTGTTAGGTTTCCCTTAACCTCTCTTCAAAAGAGAACAGGTTCTCCAATCTCTCCACCTAATTGAAGTCCCTCATTCCTGATATCAGCTTGGTATATCTCCAAGGTACCTTTTCCAGAGTCTTGGACATCCTTCCTAAGGTGTGGTGCCCAGAATTGTACACAATACTCCAGCTGAGGCCTAACCCGTGATTTGTAAAGTTTTAGCATAACTTTCTTGTTTTTGTATTCAATACCCCTATGTACAAAGCCAAGTATCCCTTAGGCTCTAAGTACACAGGAGCAGGAGTAGGTCATTCAGCCTTTTGAACCTGCTCTGCCAGTCTAGATCATGGCTGATCATCTACCTCAATGCCATATTTTCACACTATCTCCATATCCCGTGATTCCATTAGCAACTAAAATCTGTTCTTAAACACCTTATCAACTTTTCATACCACTTCCAAAAATTTGTGAATATGCACCCCCCCCTCCCCCCCCACCCCCGGTTCCTCGGCTCTTGCACCCCCCTCCCCCACTCAATAGTACTATTTATTGTGCTTCTCCATGCTATTCCCCCTCAAGTGAATCACTTAATGACTTATCTGCATTAAACTGTAACTGTGTCTGCCCATTCCGACAGTCTATGTCCTCCTGAAGTCTTCTATCATGTGCCCTATTTACTAAGTTGCTAAGTTTTGTATCATCTGTAAACTTCAGAATTGTACTCCCTATACCCAAATCCAGATCATTGATGTATAACAAGAAAAACAATGATTCTAATATTGACTCCTGGAGGATCCCACTGCATACTTCTCTCCAGTCAGAAAAAATCTGTTCACCACTATTCTCTGTCTCCTATCCCTTTGCTAATTACCTGTTACCGCTGTCCCTTGAATACCATGTGTTTCTATTTTCTAAATATCAGGTTTCACGTGTGTAAATGACAGCCAGCTCTACCTCATCACCATTTCTCTTGACCCCATTCTGTCTCTGGTTTGTCTGGTGTCCAGTCCTGGATGATCAGTAATTTCTTCCAACTAATTATTAGTCTTTGTTCCTCACCATTAACTTCAGCAACTCCATTCCTCTCCCTGCCAATGCGTGACTGGAGAGATGGGACATGAGGGAAGGCATTACATTCCTGGGACACTGGAACTGGTTCTGGGGGAGGTGGAACCTATGCAGGCTGGATGGGTTGCACCTCAACAGGGTTGGGATCAGTGTCCTTGCAAGGTGGTTTGCTCGTGCTATTGGGGCAGGGCATGGAAACCAGGATGTAACACTGGAAAGGAAAAACAAGGTGCACAAAGGATTGGGAGAGACACATAACACTAGAGTATGAAATAGTAAGGCATTAGGTGGGGGGTCAGATTAAGAGGGAATGCAATAGGTCTAAATTTACATTAATTACATTAATTTTACAGTGCATGTATGTGAGCGCACAGAGTGTGGTAAGTAAGGTTGATGAGCTGCAGATGCGGATAGTCATGTGGGAATATGACGTAGCAATAATGGAGACCAGGCTCAAAAAAGAGCAGGGCTGGGCACTAAATATTTCTGGATCCAAGGTGTTCAAGAAAGATAGAGAAGAAAGGAGGATGAGTGGCAGTATTGATTAGGAAGAATATTACAGTGAAGAGAGAGGATGTCCTGGAGGGGTCAAGGACAGAATCTATGTGGTGCAAGTGAAGAGAGAGGCAGCATTACACTACTGGGTGTAGTCAATAGGCAACCAACTAGTGGGAGTGATACAGAGGAAGAAATTTACAAGGAAATTACAGAGAGTTGTGAAAACTATTGAGTAGTTATAATGGGAGACATTAATTATCCTAATATAGACTGGGATAGGAACGTGCAAAGGGCAGAGAGTGGGAAGAGTTTCTTAAGTGTGTTCAGGGAGAATTTTTTAGATCAGTATGTTTTTGGCCCGATGAGGAAGGAGGTATTGCAGGATCTGGTTCTGGAGAATGAGGTAGGTCAAGTGGATCAAGTATCAGGATGGAAACATTTGGGGGGCAGTGATCATAGTATCATAAGGTTTAGGTTGGCTAAGGAAAAGGACAAGGAGCAATCCAAAGTTAATTAATTGGAGGAGAGCCAATTTCAGTGGGGTCAAAACAGATCTGATTCTGAGGTAAAACTGTAATTGAACAATGGGTTGCCTTTCAAGAGATGATTCAGGCGCAGTCAAGGTACATTCCCAAGAGGGGGAAAGGTAGGACAAACAAAGCCAGACGACCCTGGATGATGAAAGAAATAGAGTAAGATGAAACAGAGAAAGGGTGCATATGACAGATGTCAGGTTGATAATACAAGTGAAAACCAGGCTGAATGTAGAAAGTTCAGAGGGGAAGTGAGAAAAGAAAGAATAAAAGCAAAGAAAGGGTATGAGAAGATACTGGCAGCTAACAAAAAAGGGAATCCAAGAGTCTTCTAAAGGCATATAAATAGTAAAAAGGTAATAAAAGGAGGGGTGGGACCGAATGCCTGTCTCTGCCCTGCCTCAGCTCATTTGTGCTGAAACACTCATCAATGCCTTTGTTACCTCTAGGATTGACTGTTGCAAGGTTCTCTTGCCCGACCTCTAATCTTCCGCCCTCCATTATCTTGAACTTATCCAAAACTCTGCAATCTGTTTTCTAAGTTCCACCAAGTCCCATTCACATATCACCCCTGTGCTCACTGATCTACACTGGCAGCCAGCCCACGAACACCTTGATTTTAAAAGTCTCACCTTTTTTCCAAATCCATCCATGGCCTTGCCCCTTCCTATTTCTGTCACCTCCACCAGGTCTACAACCCTCCAAGAACTCTGCATTCCTCCAATTCTGGCCTCTTGCTCATCCCCAATTTTACTTGTTGCACCATTGGCAGCTGTACCTTTAGTGACCTAAACTTCTCTAACCTCTCTCTCCTTCTAGAGGCTCCTTAAACTCGACCTCTTTGATCAAGCTTTGGGTGATCTCTCCTGATAGCTCCCTATCGGGCTTGGTGTCTGATAATGTTTCTGTGAAGCATGTTGGGATGTTTTACGAAATGCAGCTGTGGCTCAGTTGGAAGTACTTTTGCCTCTGAGTCACAAGGTTCTGGGTTCAAGTCCCACTCCAGAGCTCCAGCACAAAAATCCAGGCTGACACTCCAGTGCAGTACTGAAGGAGTGCTGCAGCGTTGGAGCTGCTGAGTTTTGGATGAGATGTTAAACCGAGGCCCCGTATGCTCGGGTGGATGTAAAAAATCCCATGTCACTATCTGGAAGAAGAGCTGGGGAGTTCTCCCCAGTGTCCTGGTCAAGGATCAGCAACTTGTCTGTACACGGACACCAGTGTCCATGGTAAAACATTTTAAGGTCTGTAACTGGTCATTTCAGGGATGAGAAATTTCCCATTGGCTCCTTCTTTATGACCAGAGCAGCTGTAAAAAAAAAAAAAAATCGCACTGTCAGGTGCTGAGAACAGGAACAGCACTTCCAAACTTTGCACTTGGGTGGGATTTTCTGGCTTGTTCCAATTTTTTTTTTATTAAACCTCGTCGGAAAATCCTGAAGCTGTCTGAAGTTCAGACACCGCTGTTCCTGCTCTCAGCAACGGACAGTGAGTGAGGGAGGGGAGAGAGAGGGACAGAGAGAGTGAGATGAGCAGAGAAAGAGGGAGCAGAGAGACAAGGGGACAGAGAGGGGGGAATGACACAGAGGGGAGAACACAGAGAGGGAGGGGGAGAGAGCGCGATCAAGATCATTCCTGACAGACAAACATCTATCCGGAAATACTCAGCCTCGCTACAAGTTTGCAGGCAGACATTGACTACTTGTGCAAGCAAAGAAGAATGCCAGGTATCTTACTAAATCAGTGTCCAACATCGTAACAAGAAAGTAAGTAAGTAAATTAGTCTTTTCATTTAAAGCTTCTTCACAAAAATGCACATTTTTTGTTTTGATTAATAGCAAGATAATTTTTTTAATGCCTTTATCTTTCTGAAATTGTCTCAGTGGCCCCCATGTAAGACAAAAATTGTAATGCGACCCCCCCCTCCCACGCAAAAAGGTGGACACCTCCTTGTCTCTCTGCCCACCCCCACCCACCCACCCAACTCCCTAGCAGCTAGGTTATTTCAAAACACAAGTTTAATGGCAAAAGTCACTTAGGGAATGTCTCTTTCTACACTCTGGCACGCATTACCTTTGCTTGGGACACAAGCTCAGTGACATGTTGAAAGTTGCTGGACTTTTACTTTATATAAATGTCGCAATTCCACTGCTATTCATTTGGAATCACATTGTTCCAGAACTTGAGGGGAAAACGGGCAAGAAAACCCAAGGACTCTTCAGAGGTCAGCACTGTAAGGTCCTCATGAATACAAGACTATGGTGTACTGAGACTGAGAGATATTGACAAAAACAGGATGTTGCGGACCCATATACAATATTTATTAAATGCAATGTAATGGATAGCTTTAATAAACCTTAATCTATGATGAACTGTCAACGATTCCTTAACAAAATCTATGTTGCATCTGCAGTTTTAAAAACTGTCAGGGAAGACATAGTAAAAATTTATTATGTTTCAATGACCATGTTAGAAACAGTCATTAACTGATTTTTTTTGCTGCAAATTGGATTAAAGGACAAGTTTTACAAGTATGTCAAAAATCAGTAACTGCAATGTGCATCGTTTACTATCCAGTTTGAGGGCAGATAACCTGAGTGGCCAATGCCATTTGAAAGTTGTCTATCATATAATTAGGTAATTTAAAAGTGCACCTTTGCTAACAGGTAAGAGATTTGGCTTGGATATAATTTAACCTGGATTACAATCTTACTGATAGTGACTAAACATTTTGTAACTGAATAATACATGCAGTAACAACTGCTCAACCTTTTTCAGAAAAACTTTTTGTTAATTATCTTGTCAGAGCTGAATCAGAATTGACATGTGACTGAGATATAGATATAAGTGCATTTAAGAAAATTGCTTTATTGGAGGAGTTGAAGGGCACTCTATTTGTTATTGTGTTTATCTAATTTTGTCATTAGCTATGGTGAGCAAATGACATTTTGTCCGTGAGAGATTCTGTTGTTTCTGTATTTTAGAATCCAAGAACTAGTTTAACAGCCTGTCAAGGTGAATAAACAAGTCATGGCTATCTACTGTTAATCTCTGTCCCACTCTGCTTTTTCTGTACATGACTCTTCTGAAGTACTATCTGTTCCATCCTATAAAATTCTCCTGAATTGGAGATCACTGCCCTTTTGTTGACTGCCCTGTCTTCAGACAGGTTGGAGCAGCAACTGGATGCACTTAGGAGCATGCAGGTGGCGGAAAGTGTCATAGACAGGAGTTTTAGAGAAGTGGTTACACCCAAGGTGCAGGCAGATAGATGGGTGACCGCTAGAAGGGGCAGGCAGTCAGTGCAGGAATCCCCTGTGGCTATCCCCCTCTCTAACAAGTATACCGTTTTGGATACTGTTGGGGGGGTTGGCCTATCAGGGGAAAACAGCAGCAGCCAGAGCAGTGGCACCACGGCTGGCACTGTTGTTCAGCAGGGAGGGCCAAAGCGCAGAAGAGCAATAGTTATAGGGGACTCTATAGTCAGGGGCACAGATAGGCACTTCTGTGGACGTGAAAGAGACTCCAGGAAGGTATGTTGCCTCCCTGGTGCCAGGGTCAAGGATGTCTCTGAACGGACAGAGGGCATTCTGAAGGGGGAGGGTGAACAGCCAGAGGTTGTGGTACACATCGGTACCAATGACATAGGCAGGAAGAGTGATGAGGTCCTGCAGGGGAGTTTAGGGAGTTAGGTAGAAAGTTTAAAAAACAGGACCTCTAGGGTTGTAATCTCTGGATTACTCCCTGTGCCACGTGCCAGTGAGGCTAGAAATAGGACGATGGTGCAGCTAAACACGTGGCTGAGCAGCTGGTGTAGAAGGGAGGGTTTCAGATATCTGGACCATTGGGCTCTCTTCAGGGACAGATGGGACCTGTACAAGAAGGACGGGTTGCATCTAAACTGGAAGGGCACTAATATCCTGGCTGCAAGGTTTGCTAGCGTCACTCGGGAGGGTTTAAACTAGTGTGGCAGGGGGGTGGGAACCAGAGCAGTAGGACAGCTAGTGAAGTAAATGAGGAGGACATAGTAAATAAGGCCAGTAGGACTAAGAGGAAGAGCAGGCAGGGAGATGTTGCTGAGCACAGCGGAACTGGTGGTCTGAAGTGCATTTGTTTCAATGCGAGAAGTATAACAGGTAAGGCAGATGAACTTAGAGCTTGGATTAGTACTTGGAAATATGATGGTGTTGCTATTACAAAGACTTGGTTGAGGGAAGGGCAGGATTGGCAGCTAAATGTTCCAGGCTTTGGAAGCTTCAGGCGGGATAGAGGGGGATGTAAAAGGGGTGGGGGAGTTGCATTACTGGTTAAGGAGAATATCACAGTTGTACTGCGGGAGGACACCTCAGAGAGGTCATGGAGCGAGGCAATATGGGTGGAGCTCAGGAATAGGAAGGGTGCAGTCATGATGTTGGGGGTTTACTACAGGCCTCCCAACAGCCAGCGGGAGGTAGAGGAGCAGATATGTAGACAGATTTTGGAAAGATGTAAAGGTAACAGGGTTGTTGCAGTGGTGGGTGATTTTAACTTCCCCAATATTGACTGGGACTCACTTAGTGCTAGGGGCTTGGATGGGGCAGAATTTGAGAGGAGCATCTAGGAGGGCTTCTTGAAACGGTATGTAGATAGTCCAACTAGGGATGGGGCCATTCTGGACCTGGTATTGGGGAATGAGCCCGGCCAAGTGGTCGAAGTTTCAGTGGGGGAGCATTTCGGGAGCAGTGACCATAATTCCATAAGTTTTAAGGTACTTGTGGATAAGGATAAGAGTAGTCCTCGGGTGAAGGTGCTAAATTGGGGGAAGGCTAATTATAACAATATTAGGCAGGAACTGAAGAATTTAGATTGGGGGCGGCTGTTTGAGGGTAAATCAACTTCTGACATGTGGGAGTCTTTCAAACGTCAGCTGATTAGAATCCAGGACCAGCATGTTCCTGTGAGGAAGAAAGACAAGTTTGGCAAGTTTCGGGAAGCTTGGATAACGTGGGATATTGTGAGCCTAGTCAAAAAGAAAAAGGAAGCATTCGTAAGGGCTGGAAGGCTAGGAACAGATGAAGCACTTGAGGAATATAAAGACAGTAGAAAGGAACTTAAGCAAGGAGTTAGGAGGGCTAAAAGGGGTCATGAAAAGTCATTGGCAAACAGGGTTAAGGAAAATCCCAAGGCTTTTTATACATATATAAAGAGCAAGAGGGTACCCAGGGAAAGGGTTGGCCCACTCAAGGACAGAGATGGGAATCTATGCCTGGAGCCAGAAGAAATGGGTGAGGTGCTAAATGAGTACTTTGCATCAGTATTCACCAAGGAGAAGGACGGTGGATGATGAGCCTAGGGAAGGGAGTGCAGATAGTCTCAGTCATCTCATTATCAAAAAGGAGGAGGTGTTGGGTGTCTTACAAAGCATTAAGGTAGATAAGTCCCCAGGGCCTGATGGGATCTACCCGAGAACACTGAGGGAGGCAAGGGAAGAAATTGCTGGGGCCTTGACAGAAATCTTTGCATCCTCATTGGCTACAGGTGAGGTCCCAGAGGACTGGAGAATAGCCAATGTTGTTCCTTTGTTTAAGAAGGGTGGTAAGGATAATCCAGGAAATTATAGGCCGGTGAGCCTTACGTCAGTGGTAGGGAAACTATTAGAGAGGATTCTTCGGGACAGGATTTACTCCCATTCGGAAACAAACGAACTTATTAGCGAGAGACAGCATGGTTTTGTGAAGGGGAGGTCGTGTCTTACTAATTTGATTGAGCTTTTTGAGGAAGTGATGAAGATGATTGATGAGGGAAGGGCGGTAGATGTTGTCTGTATGGACTTTAGTAAAGCCTTTGACAAGGTCCTGCATGGCAGACTGGTGCAAAAGGTGAAGTCACATGGGATCAGAGGTGAGCTGGCAAGATGGATACAGAACTGGCTCAGTCACAGAAGACAGAGGGTAACAGTGGATGGGTGTTTTTCTGAATGGAGGGATGTGACTAGTGGTGTTCCGCAGGGATCAGTGCTGGGACCTTTGCTGTTTGTAGTATATATAAACGATCTGGAGGAAAATGTAGCTGGTCTGATTAGTAAGTTTGCGGACGACACAAAGGTTGGTGGAGTTGCAGATAATGATGAGGATTGTCAGAGGATACAACAGGATATAGATCGGTTGGAGACTTGGGCGGAGAAATGGCAGATGGAGTTTAATCCGGACAAATGTGAGGTAATGCATTTTGGAAGATCTAATGCAGGTGGGAAGTATACAGTAAATGGCAGAACCCTTAGGAGTATTGACAGGCAGAGAGATCTGGGCGTACAGGTCCACAGGTCACTGAAAGTGGCAAAGCAGGTGGATAAGGTAGTCAAGAAGGCATACGGCATGCTTGCCTTCATCGGTCGGGGCACAGAGTATAAAAATTGGCAAGTCATGTTGCAGCTGTACAGAACCTTAGTTAGGCCACACTTAGAATATTGCGTGCAATTCTGGTCGCCACACTACCAGAAGGACGTGGAGGCTTTGGAGAGGGTACAGAGGAGGTTTACCAGGATGTTGCCTGGTCTGGAGGGCATTAGCTATGAGGAGAGGTTGGAAAAACTCTGATTGTTTTCACTGGAACGACGGAGGTGGAGGGGCGACATGATAGAGGTTTACAAAGTTATGAGTGGCATGGACAGAGTGGATAGTCAGAAGCTTTTTCCCAGGGTGCAAGAGTCAGTTACTAGGGGACATAGGTTTAAGGTGCGAGGGGCAAAGTTTAGAGGGGAGGTGCGAGGCAAGTTTTTTACACAGAGGGTGGTGAGTGCTTGGAACTTGCTGCCAGGGGAGGTGGTGGAAGCAAATACGATAGCGACGTTTAAGAGACATCTTGACAAATATATGAATAGGAAGGGAATAGAGGGGTATGGGCCCCGGAAGTGCAGAAGGTGTTAGTTTCGGCAGGCATCAAGATCGGCGCAGGCTTGGAGGGCCGAATGGCCTGTTCCTGTGCTGTACTGTTCTTTGTTCTTATTACAAGCAGGTGGAGAAGGTGCATAAACATTGACCATCGCGGGTCAAATTGTCTTGTGACAACAGCAGTGTGAGAAATGGTCCGTCTTCCTATTGCTGATTTTTCTACTGCCTCACCTCAATAACCACAATAACAATCCTCTCCTTGAGTTTCATGGATGAATTTGCACTCCTGACACAGAGGTCATCCGATAAGGTCCATCTACCATCCCATGACATGGTATAGCTAGCTCTATTGTGTCAACAAAAGTCATTTGCATTGCATATTGTTTTGCTTGCTAGCTTCCTAATACAGTTGTGCTGCTCTCCATTGATATTTATAAGCTTAGCTACTTTATCCATCGGGAGAAATGTGTTTTAAATCGGACTGTGTTTTGATGGCATTAGATTGGTTATACACTTTATATGCAGGTTAACTGCCCCCATGTCCATGGCTGAGTCAATAATTTTGTCAATTTTTAAAATTTCGTTCAAGGGATATGGGTTTTGCTGGCTAGGCCAGTATTTATTTCCCATCCCTAATTGCCCTTGAGAAATTGAGTGGCTTGCTAGGCCATTTCAGTTGGCATTTAAGAGTCAACCACATTCTGTGGGTCTGGAGTCACAAGTAGGCCAGACTAGGTATGGAAAGCAGATTTCCTTCCCTGAAGGACATTAGTGAACCAGATGGGTTCTTTTTTACAACAATTGACAATGGTTTCATGGTCACCATTAGACTAGCCTTTTAATTCCAGATTTTATTAATTGAATTCAAATTTCACCATCTGCTGTGGTGCGATCGAACCCATGTCCCCAGAGGATTAGCCTAGGCCACTGGATTACTAGTCCAGTGACATTACCACTAGGCCACTGCCTCCCCCATAATGTCAAATGTCCGTGATGCAACATATCGGTGCCTGTCCCTGGTCCTGGCTAATATTTATCCCTCAATCAATATCACTAAAAATAGAACCTGGTCATTATCACATTGCTGTTTGTGGAGCTTGCTGTGTGCAAATGCTCATTATGGGCTGGGTTTATCTCAGTGCTGTTACATTTTCTGCATTACAACAGGGACTACACTTTAAAAAGTACTTCATTGACTGTAAAGCACTTTGAGACCCCTGGTGGTCATGAAAAAAGCTAAAAAATGCAAGTTGTTGCTATTGTTGATTTTCTCAGAATGAGAATATTCTGAAAAAGAAAACCTAGAAGGAACACAGCTCAAATTTGAACCCTGGCTTAGTCATAATTTGATGGGGATCAGAACCAACCCCAATACCATAACTCCACAACAATATTGGCAAGTAAAACAGCACAAGAAGGAATAGAAAGAATGAGCCCCAGTGAAGCAAAGACAACAACTTGCAAAAACCTGTGAAATAAGAATACAAACAGAAGAGGGGAAAACCACCCTCCTGCCCACAAACCCTTAATCCCAAACCTAAACCTTAAAACTAAATCATGTGCTTCAGCAGCAACTGCATTGTCATTGTAACATTATGGATGATGCAGGCTGGCTGTGTTATCTATCGATGCTCTGATAAATTTGATGGGTTATTTATTGAGGTGGCATCAATATCATTACCATGTTATGGACTTTGCATTGTTATGAAGTTATGTTAATGATGTCGCAATACTGCAGACAAGTAACATCATTTTATGACTCGTAATGCTGTAGTGCCTAGCAACCTGAACAATGCTCATTATAGGCTGGGTTTATTTCAGTGCTGTTGCAAGATTCTGGGAAGAGCTTATTGATTTTCCTTAAAATAGAACTCGCTTTTGTTGTTTTAATAAAAAACACTTGGACAATCTTAAATTATTATTTAAGCAGTGTGGGGGATAGCATAATATTAAGCTCTGCTCTGCTAACAGTACCATCTCACCATCAAAAGAAATCTTCAGTTAATAGGTGATCTACCCACTTTATTTGGTGATTTTAATTGAAACAATTACCAGTCTCAGCAGCAAATTATCAATCCCATAAAACCACAAACAGTCCTTTGGTCCATTGTGTATGTGTGGTTCTTTGCTAGAGCAATCTGATACTACACATGTAGTGTCTCCCACCCGCCCTCCTCCTCTAACCAAAAAAAAAGGACTCCGGTGTGTTGATAAGGTAAGCTTTTTTATTTCTTCTGTATCGTGTGATTGGTTAAAAATTTACTTTCTTTTTTTACTTACTTTTTTTGATTTATCTATTAATTGGTTATTTGAAAAAGACCATAGCAGAGAAGTATCAGAAAGTATCTAACTCATAAATTTATATAAAGTAATAAAGTAATTCACTAAGTGGAGATGGCTGGGCAGGTGATGTGCTGTAGCTGTATGATGTAGGAGCTGGCTGTCCCCATTGTGAACAGCAGTGACCACATCTGCAGCAAGTGTTGGTTGCTGGAAGAACTCCGGCTCAGAGTTGATGATCTGGAATCTGAGCTTCAAACACTGCGGCACATCCGGGAGGGGGAGAGTTACCTGGACGTTTTGTTTCAGGAGGCAGTCACACCTGCTAGATTAAGTAATTCAAATTCAGTTAGTGATCAGGGACAACAGGGTGTGATTGCAAGTGAGACAGGTAGGGGGATCCTGAGTTCAGGAGTGGAGGAGCCTCAGCCTTTGACCTTATCCAACAGGTACGAGATACTTGCTTCCTGTGTGGATGAGGAAAAGGGCTGTGGGGAGGATGAGCCAACTGACCATGGCACCATGGTGCAGAAGGCCATTCAAGAGGGGGGAGCAAAAAGACAAGTGGTAGTTATAGGAGATTCTATAATTAGGGGGATAGATAGTATCCTTTGCAAGCCGGATCGGTAGTCCCGCATGGTGTGTTGCCTGCCCGGTGCCAGGGTGCAGGACATCTCTGACCGGCTTGAAAGGATATTGGAGCGGGAGAGGATCCAGTTGTTGTGGTCCACGTTGGGACTAACAACATAGGCAAGGCTAGGATGGAGGACCTGTTTGGGGATTATAAAGCACTAGGAACGAAATTAAGGAACAAGTCCTCGAGGGTCATAATCTCCGGATTACTGCCCGAGCCACGTGCAAATTGGCTTAGGGATAAGAATATTAGGGAAGTAAACACGTGGCTAAGGGAGTGGTGTGGGAAAGAAGGGTTCCATTTCATGGGGCATTGGCATCAGTTTTGGAACCGGGGGGATCTGTACCGATGGGACGGTTTCCACCTGAACCGATCTGGAACCAGTGTTCTAGCGAAATGGATAAATAGGGTGGTCTCTAGGGCTTTAAACTAGTGACTAGGGGGGAAAGGAAAGGGAAAACGACAGGGAGTATGATGATAAATAAAAAGGTAAGCAGCAGGCTAATGTGTGCAGGAGGGTTTAAGTTCAAGGCAGACTATGAAAGAAGCAGAAAGGAAGGTTAACTCAGGATTTATTATTAGAGATGTTGGGAATCATGAGGGTAAGAAAGCTAGCATAAAGGCACTTTACCTGAATGCTCGTAGCATTCGTAACAAGGTTGATGAGTTAACGGCACAAATAATTGCGAATAAATATGATTTAGTAGCCATTACGGAGACATGGTTACAGGTTGGTCACGACTGGGAGTTAAATATCCAGGGATGCCAGACTATTTGGAAGGACAGACAGGAAGGTAAGGGAGGTGGTGTAGCTCTGATATTCAAGGACGACATCAGGGCGGTGCTGAGAGATGATATAGGTTCTATGGAGAATGAGGTTGAATCCATTTGGGTGGAAATTAGAAACTCTAAGAAGAAAAAGTCATTGATAGGCGTAGTCTATAGGCCACCAAATAATAACATCACATTGGGGCGGGCAATAAACAAAGAAATAACTAATGCCTGTAAAAATGGTACGGCAATTATCATGGGGGATTTTAATCTACATGTAGATTGGTCGAACCAGCTCAGTCAGGGTAGCCTTGAGGAGGAGTTCGTTGAGTGTATCCGTGATAGTTTTCTTGAACAGTATGTAATGGAACCGACGAGGGAGTAAGCTATCCTAGATCTAGTCCTGTGTAATGAGACAGGAATAATTAATGACCTCATAGTTAGGGATCCTCTTGGAAGGAGTGATCACAGTATGGTTGAATTTAGAATACAGATGGAGAGTGTGAAGATAAAATCCAATACCAGGGTCCTGCGCTTGAACAAGGGGGACTACAATAGAATGAGGGAGGACTTGGCTAAAGTAGACTGGAAACAAAGATTTTACAGTGGGACAGTTGACAAGCAGTGGAGGAGTTTCAAAGCAATTTTTCAAAGTGCTCAGCAAAAGTATATTCCAGTGAAAAGGAAGGGCTGGAAGAAAAGGGGTAATCTGCCATGGGTGTCTAAGGAAATAAGGGAGGCTATCAAATTGAAAGAGAAGGCATACAAAGTGGCCAAAAGCAGCATGAAACTAGAAGATTGGGAAAACTTTAAAGGTCAACAGAAAGCTACAAAAAGAGCTATAAAGAAAAGTAAGTTAGAACATGAGAAAAAACTAGCACAGAATATAAAGACAGATAGCAAAAGTTTCTATAAATATATAAAACGAATTAGAGTGGCTAAAGTAAACGTTGGTCCTTTAGAGGATGAGAAGGGGAATTTAGTTATGGGATATGATGAAATGGCTGAGGCATTGAACAGGTATTTTGTATCGGTCTTCACAGTGGAGGACATTAATAACATGCCAGTAATTGACAAAGAGACGAACGTAGGTGAGGACCTGGAAATAATCATTATTACGGAAGAGGTAGTGTTGGGCAAGCTAATGGAGCTAAGGATTGATAAGTCTCCTGGCCCTGATGGAATGCATCCCAGGGTACTAAAAGAGATGGCGGGAGAAATAGCAGGTGCACTGACGGTAACTTTCCAAAATTCGCTGGACTCTGGGGTAGTCCCAGCTGATTGGAAAACAGCAGATGTGACGCCACTGTTTAAAAAGGGAGGTAGACAAGAGATGGGGAATTATAGACCGGTTAGCTTAACCTCTGTAGTGGGGAAGATGCTTGAGTCTATTATCAAGGAAGAAATAGCAGGGCATCTCGATAGAAATTGTCCCGTTGGGCAGACGCAGCATGGGTTCATGAAGGGCAGGTCATGCTTGACAAATCTTTTGGAATTCTATGATGACATTACGAGCAAGGTGGACAATGGGGACCCAGTGGATGTGGTGTACCTAGATTTCCAAAAGGCCTTCGACAAGGTGCCGCACAAGAGGCTGCTGCATAAGATAAGGATGCATGGCGTTAGGGGTAAAGTATTAGCATGGATAGAGGATTGGTTGACTAACAGGAAGCAGAGAGTGGGGATTAATGAGTGCTATTCTGGGTGGCAGTGAGTCACTAGTGGTGTGCCTCAGGGATCGGTGTTGGGACCGCAATTATTTACAATTTATATAGATGATTTGGAGTTGGGGACCACGTGTAGGGTGTCAAAGTTTGCAGATGACACTAAGATGAGTGGCAGAGCAAAGTGTGCAGATGACTGTGAAACTTTGCAGAGGAACATAGATACATTGAGTGAGTGGGCAAAGGTCTGGCAGATGGAATACAATGTTAATAAATGTGAAGTCATTCATTTCGGTAGGAGTAACAGTAAAAAGGATTATTACTTGAATGGTAAAAAGTTGCAGCATGCTGCTATGCAGAGGGACCTGGGTGTCCTTGTGCATGAATCGCAGAAGGTTGGTCTGCAGGTACAGCAAGTAATTATGAAGGCAAATGGAATTTTGTCCTTCATTGCTAAAGGGATTGAGTTTAAAAGCAGAGAGGTAATGTTGCAGCTGTATAAGGTACTGGTGAGGCCGCACCTGGAGTACTGTGTGCAGTTTTGGTCTCCTTACTTGAGAAAGGATATACTGGCACTGGAGAGGGTGCAGAGGAGGTTCACTAGGTTGATTCTGGAGTTGAGGGGGTTGGCTTATGAGGAGAGATTGAGTAGATTGGGATTATATTCATTGGAGTTCAGAAGAATGAGGGGGGAATCTTATAGAAACATATAAAATCATGAAGGGAATAGATAAGATACAAATAGAGAGGATGTTTCCACTGGCAGGTGAAGCTAGGACAAGAGGGCATAGCCTCAAGATTAGAGGGAGCAGATTTAGGACTGAATTAAGAAGGAACTTCTTCACCCAGAGGGTTGTTAATCTGTGGAATTCCTTGCCCAGTGAAATAGTTGACGCTTCTTCAGTAAACGTCTTTAAAGCTAAGGTAGATATCTTTTTGAACAATAAAGGAATGAAGAGATACGGTGGGAGCGCGGGTAAGTGAATCTGAGTCCACGAAAAGATCAGCCATGATCTTATTGAATGGCGGAGCAGGCTCGAGGGGCCAGATGGCCTACTCCTGTTCCTAGTTCTTATGATCTTATGATAATTCCACAGCGCTTCATAACAACTCTTTACTTACAAGAATTACAAAGTATTTACAAGACAGACAGAAACAAATCATTCAACCCAAGAGATAGATGCTGGTGTTTATACTCCACATGAGCCTCCCATCACTCTTCATCGAACCCCATCAACATATCAGAATGAAACCAATTCCTCTTCCAACCTAAAATCTGCCCACCTATTGCACAGAATTCCAACTTATCAAGAAAGTATGGGAGACTGGGAAGAAGCTACGGCAGAGTGGCTAGAAGAGGTGGGAAAATGACAAGCAGTCATGCAAAAGAGGAAATAATCTGTGGAAAGTGGCAAGAAACCTTGGGAGAGTGGGAAACAGCTGCAGGACAGCTAGACTGGAAGAATAAAGGCCACAGCCCATGTTCTCTTCACTCTCCAACCAGTGGCATCCTTTAGAGAGGTAAATCAGCTCTTGAGAGCCAATGGAAAAAATATGTAGACATTTGCGTAGTGTGTGCATGTCCATGCAGAAGAACATCACTATCTTCTTGATTAATTGTCTTTCTCATTAATTTTAACATTGGTGGTATACCATACTATGGATGTTGGGTTTTCACCAAGCATGTCTGGGAATGAGGATCATGGAATTATTAGAGACAAACTCATGATAAATTGTGAAGCTGTGAAACGAAGCAGCAGTGGTGGATTCAGCACCACTGACTGATCCTCATGCTCGTCAATCTCCAAAAACCTCTCCTAGTTGAAAGTTGCAAGGTTTGAAATGTTGATGCTGAGGGCTGGGCATTGCAGGATTCCACCAGGATGAGCGATCTGAGCAAGATTACTGATTGGTGACAATAAGGCTCGCACATAACCCCACCCCCCAGTACATCTGTAACAGGTTGAATCATTTGCTCTTAAATTGCAACAAAGGCATTATCCTTAGTTACGTTTGTCCAAGTGCAGTTTAACCTCAAGATACATGGGAAAGTGCCTGCCCTGTTGTATCTTGGCAACTAAGTGCAAAATGATTGAAAATGGGGGGAAATTATCACTTAGGAACTGCCCAGTCAGTGACTGCATAACATCACCGTACTGTATGATGGAGTTGGGAGGCAGAGCGGGGGTGGGAGGGAGGAGCAGAGGTTGGGGAGGGAGATCTGGGGGAGGGTGTGGCAGGGGTGAATGAGGAATGAGCAGGGGAAAGCAGGGAAGAGGGGGCAATGTGCTCCGAGTGATGGGCATCAAAGCAGCATTTGTGGAAGCCTCAGAGCAGGTCATCTGCCTGTCCCGGGAATGTCTGCAACGCAGTTATCCTAATAAGAGGGTTAAGATTTTGGTAATCTAATGGTTATGTTACTATACTAGTAATCCAGATAACAAGAATTCAGATCCCATCAGGGCTGCTTGAAATCAGTTAAAACATTTTGGAAATAAAAAGCTGGTTATTATTAAGTGACCATGAAGGATTGTCATAAAAACACAACTGATTCACTGATGTCTTTAAGGGAAGGAAACATGCTGTCTTTACCTGGTCTGACCTGTGTTTGATTCCAGTCGCATATCAATGTGGATGACTCTTAACTTTCCCCTGAAGTGGCCTAGCAAGCCACTCTCTCATATCACACCAGGACAATTAGGGATGGGCAGTAAATGCTGACCTTGCCAGTGATGCCCACATCATAGAATGGTCCCATGCCCCTGCCTTTTCCCCATAGTCCTGCAAATGTTTTCTCTCCAGATAATTATCAAATTCTCTTTTGAAAGCCTGCTTTCACCACACTTTCAGGCAGTGCAATCCAGATCCTAACCACTCACTTAATAAAAAAAGTTTTTCCTCATGTTGTCGTTGCTTCTTTTGCCAATTACCTTAAATCGATGTCCTCTTGTTCTGGAGGATCCTTCTGCCAGTGGGAACAGTTTCTCTCTATCTACTCTGTCCAGACCACTCATGATTTTGAACACCTCTATCAAATCACCTCTCAACCTTCTCTTCCCCAATCTGTCCACGTAACTGAAGTTCCTCATCTCTGGAACCATTCTCGTGGATCTTTACTGCACCCTCTCTAATGCCTCCACATCCTTTCTAAAGTGTGGTGCCCAGAACTGAACACAATAATCCAGTTGAGGCCAAACCAATGTTTTATACAAGTTTATCAAAACTTCCTGTTTTTGTACTCTGTGCCCCTACTTATAAAGCCCAGGATACCATATGCTTTATTCAAACTTCATCCCTACAGTCACAGCATCATCGGAAATCTCAAGGAAGTAACCGTTTCAGGTCAATACCAACACATATATTGGAATGATTCTGATCCATTTGTCTTCATAAAAATAAACTTTACTGTCAAAAACATTGAGGTACCTCCAAAGATTTGAAACTCTCTCAAATGTAATCAGGTCCTTTATTATACCCAGGGATTTCTCCCTGATTTATCCACGATAACACAAGGTTTGTGCATGATAGAGGTTTAACCCAAGTCATTTGATCAGGCAGGAGTTGGCATGTTATTTAATCCATGTAGGACTCATTGTCCCTCTGTTCCAGTCAGACGCACAGTGATTCCAGTCTCATCTACCTCCACCGCATGGACAATGAAGTTCCCCAAATTCTGTAAGAAGGTCAGAATTCAGATCTATTAACATCTCACCCTCCTCTTCCCAACAAAAGACCAATAGCTCCCTGGAGAGAGTGAAAGCTGGGATTCTGGCCAGGAGGAGATAAGGAACCTGGCACAAAATCTAGTATTTCTCTTGCCGATGATAAAAATTCATCGAGAGCCTTCCTAACCTCAATGACAATTGGCTGCAGAGCAGGAGGAGGTGATGAAATAAAGAGAAGTTTTTGATATTTAGGTAACATTTTTGAAATTTCTGGGCAACCATTCAAACTACTCATTATGAGAGGGGGAGTGGCAGAGCTCACTGGAAATGGTGGGTGTCTCCAAAAATCTGAGATTAGGCTCAGGTTCTGTGGGCTAAGAGAGCTCCTAAAAGGTAGGAAATTACCTTTTCTGTTAACTGCACAGCGAGGTGCTCCCCCTGCACTTACCTTCCAGCTCTAAGGTTTAAAGGCAATTCCCATATGTATTCCATAGGATGAGTAGTCCATTCAGCCCCTCAAGCCTGTTCTGCCAATCAATTAGATCACAGATAATCTGTATCTCAATTCCATTTACCAACTTTGTTCTGTAACCATTAATACCCTTCTGCAACAAAAATCTATGAATCTCAGTTTTGAAATTTGCAATTGACCCCCAGCCTGAACAGCTGTTTGGGGGACAGAGTTCCAGATTTCCACTATCCTTTGTGTGATGAGTGTTTCCTGACATCATCCCTGAATGGCCTAGCTCTAATTTTAAGATTATGCCCCCTTGTTCTGGACACCCTACTAGAGGAAATAGTTACTCCCTATCAACCCCATCAACATCTTTAGTATCCTAATCATCTCAATTAGATCCCCCCTCAATTTCCTATACTCAAGGGAATACGTCTAGTCTATGCAACCTGCCCTCATAATTTAACCCTTTCAGCCCCGGTATCATTGGTGAATCCGTGCTGTCGTCCTGTGCGACCTCTGCCCTACAGGAAGGTGGTGAGTTGAGGAGTCACCTTTCCCTGCCAGTGCCAGGGAGAATATACCCAGCTGCTCCAACACCATCTGTCAGCAACTGAAGAGTGGAGTTACAGGGCTCGAGGAGCAGATCTCCCCTCTCACTTGGGGAAACAGGAAGTGATGTGTGGGAGGATCAAAATAACAGAAAGTAAAAGAACTCTTAAGTGACCAGAACAGGTTCTGGTGTCATGGATTGCCTCATTAGTTCAGTGGGTAAAGGCACCATCTGTTGTAGTACTGAGCCAGGTTAACTCCGTGTTGAGTTAACAGATCCAGCCAGGACGGCAGTAGGAAGACTAGGGAAGAGGAAAAGTTGATCAGGGTTCCCATTCCTGCCACTATCCAGTGCTAGAAAGTGCAACATTTTTGAACATCAGTTGCGGACAAGCTCAGGCTCAGCTGTGATACCACTCACAGTTGAGCAGCCCGCAAACTTACACTGTCTCAGCTCATATGTGACTCGGATAAGGTTGTTTACACTTGTAGAGCATCCCGAGCCAGGTCCGGTGCCTTCAGGAGAGGGGGCAAAAAGAAACTAAAACCTTTCTTTGTCTGGTCAGCTGGAGAGTCTGGTTGGACAGAAACTGTCACCAAACTGAGCATTAACCAAACCAAGGTACACAGAAATTCCCATAGAAAGAGTTTTGTTGGTTTGATATGGACAGCATAGACTCTCCCTGTAGGGACAGACCCACCTTAACCAAGTCTATATAACTTAGCCACAGGTTGGTAAAGGCTAAGGCTTACAGACTCCCAGGTGTACTCAGGGCTACTAGAACATGGCACTAACAAGCTTGCTAGTGCTTGGCCAGGGAGGACCTCACCTTACCTGGCCTAGACTTGCAGTGACATGTCTGTCACCAGCTCTCATAAGTGAGGCAGACTAGCTCAGCAGGCAGTGCCCTGGAGTGCAGTAGACTGGCCTAATTCAGGTAAGGGATATCAGAGGAGAAACATATGTAATGAAAGGAAAATATTAAGCAACACAGTAGAGGTGTCTAAAACAATAACACTCCCAAAGCTGGGCACCTTGGGGTGAAATTGGTCTATTTCAATGGAAATTCAGACTGACTGGTAAATCGGGCTCCTGATTTGATAGGAGTCCATCTTGCACCACTGGCAAAGACCAATTTCACCCGCTCCCTTATCTTCCACAATACATACTATTTTCCACCCCAAAGTATTCAAGGATTGGTTTAGATCACCTTACTGTAAACAGTAATATCAAAATTCCTGCTCCTCTTAATCTCAAAATCATAGTGCTGGGAATGTGCAACTGAATTCTCAAAGAATTGAAGCAGTTTGGGATTCCACTGCAGCCAAGGATTGTGATTGGAGCTTTGTGGGAAACAGGGATGCCATGACGGTACATTGTGGGGTTCTCAGTAAAGGCTGACTGTCCTACCTCACTCGTTCTCAGTATCCTCTCGATTGCCTCCTTCTGTTGAGGTTTCTTGGTCAGGAGGTAAAGGAAACCTCCACCGCCTGCCCCAGCCAAGCTCTGCCCATGTACATGGGGGTGTAGGACCGCCATCATCTGTCGGACTGCAGACGGCTCACACCCGGGCGCCATGCACTTCTTCTGCTGCCAGTAGGTGTTCAGGCACTGCCCAATCCAGGAGAGGTCACCTGTCAAATGCACAGATTATACTTTTCAAGGTACACTTTTTTTCTGTCCCTCTTCTACAGGCATGTAAATAGTAAAAGGGCAGTAAAAGGAGGAGTAGGACCGAGTAGGGTTCAAAAAGGGGATTTATGAATGGAGGCAGAGCTACTAAATGAGTACTTTGTATTTGTGTTTACCATGGAAGAAGATGCTGTCAAAGTCATAGTGATAGTGAAACAGGAAGTAATTGAGACACTGGATGTATTAGAAAGGCTGGCTGTACTTAAAGTTGATAAGTCACCAGGACCGGATAGCATGCATCCAAGGACAGTGAGGGAAGTGAGGGTGGAAATTGCGGAGGCACTGGCCATAATCATCCAATCCTCCTGTGATACAAGGTGGGGGGGGGGGGGGGGGGTAGTGGTGCCAGAGGACTAGAGAATTGCAAATGTGACACCCTTGTTCAAAAAAGGGTGTAAAGACAAGCCCAGCAACTACAGGCCAGTCAGTTTAACCTCGATGGTGGGAAAGCTTTTAGAAATAATAATATGGGTCAAAATTAACAGTCACCTGGGCAAATGTGGATTAATCAGGGAAAGGCAGCATGGATTTGTTAAAGGCAAATTGTGCTTAATTAAGTGATTGAGTTTCTTGATGAAGTAACAGAGAGGGTTGATGCGGGTAATGCAGTTGATGTGGTGTACATAAACTTCCAAAAGGCATTTGATGAAGTGCCTCATAACAGGCTTGTCAGCAAAGCTAAAGCCCATGGAATCAAGGGGACAGTGGCAGCATGGATATGAAGTTGGCTGAGTGACAGGAAACAGAGAGTGGTAGTGAATGGTTGTTTTTCAGACTGGAGGACTATACCGTGGGGTTCCCCAGGGGTCAGTATTAGCATCACTGCTTTCCTTTATCTATATTAATGAGCTTGATTTGGGTGGCAGGGCACAATTTCAAAATTTGCAGATGACACAAAACTTGGAAGTATTGTGAACTACGAGGAGGATAGTGATAGACTTCAAGAGGAAATAGGCTGGTGGAATGGGCGGACAAGTGACAGATGAAATTAAATGCAGAGAAGGTGAAGTGATTCATTTTGGTAGGAAGAACAAGGAGAGGCAATATAAAATAAAGGGTACAATTCTAAAGTGGATGCAGGAACAGAGGGACCTGGGGGTATATGTGCACAAATCATTGAAGGTGGCAAAACACGTTGAAAAAGTGGTTAATAAGGCATATGGGATCCTGGGCTTTATAAATAGAGGCAAAGTGTGCAAAAGCAAGGAAGTTATGGTGAACCTTTGTAAAACACTGGCTCAGGCTCAACTGGTGTATTGTGTCCATTCTGGGCACCGCACTTTAGGAAGGACATGAAGGCACCTGAGAGGGCGCAGAAACGATTTACGAGAAAGATTCTAGGGATGAAGGACTTCAGTTACGAGGTTAGATTGGAGAAGCTGGGGTTGTTCTCCCTAGAGAAGAGAAAGTTGAGAGGAGATTTGATAGAGGCGTTCAAAATCATGAGGGGTCTGGAAAGAAAATCTGTTTCCATTGGCAGAAAGGTTGAGAACGAGAGGACATCATTTAATGTGAATGACAAAAGAAACAAAAGCAATGTGAGGAGAAACCTTTTTATGCAGCATGTGATTAGTATCTGGAATGCATTGCCTGAGAGTGTGGTAAGACAGATACAGTCCTGTCTTTCAAAAGGATATTGGATAATTATCTGAACAGAAAAAATATGCAGGACCATGGGACTACTGAGTTGCTTTCACAGAGAACTGGCACGGACACAATGGGCCGAATGGCCTCCTCGTGTGCTGTAACCATTCTATGATTCTTCTCTCTCTCCCTCTCCTGAAGCTGCTGACTCCAGCTGCGTCTGAGAGAAAAATTTATGTAGCACTTGTTATATCCTCAAACTAACCTGAAGCAGTTCAAAGCTATTGAAGTTCCACTGAAGTGTTGTCACCGTTGTATTGTAGAAAAACATGGCAGTTTGCACCCAGCAAGGTTGCACAATTAGCAATGAGATAAATGTTTTGGTGATGTTGGTTGAGGGATAATTGCTAGCCAGGATACTGGAAGAACTCTTAGAAATAGTGGCATGGGATCTTTTCCATCCACCCGGACTGCAGTTTAACGTCTCAACCAAAAGATAGCACCGCCGACAGTGCAGCACGCCCTCAATACTGCATCCGTGCCAGTCTATATCACGTGCTCAAGTCTCTGGTATAGGGTTGAGCCCACAACCTGCTGACTCAAAGTGCTACCACTGAGCCAAGGCTGATACTGGGAGTTAGATGTAGTAGGAATCATAATTGCACATTGGGCCCCCTCGATAGCTTAGTCCTGTTTAAAGCCATTGGCCCACAATAATACTAAACCATGAAGACCAGAGGTTCATTATGGATACATAGGCATTGGCTGATCTACTGTACCTTACCCAAGTGGCCATTCTTCATGCATGATCCCAGGTAGGGAGTGTCAGACAGCTAGTCGACCATCAAAGCAATGGTCGGAACCTGTCCTCAACTAATCTCCACATGTACATCCTCCAGCAGGGGTCAGTGAAGAGTGATTAGGAAAAGGAACCCCATTAAATCTCCCCCATAGCCCAGGAGCACAAAGTCCAGTTGTAGCTCCAATGACTGTTGACCATTCAAAGTGGGTTTTTTAAATTATCTAATAATTTGAACTGAACAACAAAAATAGACATGACAAAGTAGGAATCCAGTGCAAAAGTAAAATGGAACTATCAAATAATATGAATTGAGGAAGATTAGCTATATCAGAGATTGAATCGAACCCAGTCCGGGTCAGAGACTGAATTGAACCCAGTCCGGGCCAGAGACTGAATCGAACCCAGTCCGGGCCAGGGACTGAATCGAACCCAGTCCGGGCCAGAGACTGAATCGAACCCAGTCCGGGCCAGAGACTGAATCGAACCCAGTCCGGGCCAGAGACTGAATCGAACCCAGTCTGGGCCAGAGACCAAACCTGGGACCTCCTAGTCTGTGTGACTTAGTATCACTGAGGGAAGTGGTTTTATTTGGAATTTTACCTGGCACTTTCTGGTCCGTACCACACAAGGTGGTGCCTTTCCCACAGGAAGAGTCTGTGGCAATGCAGATAACAGCTGGTCCTTTTCTTGCAGCCTTGCTTACCTTTGATAAAAGCTTGTGCACATTCCTCTGTGTTCCTGACCAGTGCGTCAGCGTTTTCCACAATACTGGGCAGCCTGGCATACCAATTCCTCAGCACATCCTGCGAAGCAACCAAAACAATCTCAGAAACTGGGATTGGTGCTACTTCTAGATTGTTCACCTCTATCTGTCTCAGGCCAGGAGCTTCTCACTTGCTTCTACTGTTGCCACTCTGTCACTGGTGACTGGGAGCTCCTGGTCCCCAGGTTAATCCTCTTTCCAATTTACCCTGCCTGAGAAAAACGGCCCAGTGGAACTTTAAAAAAATATTTTTTATTCATTCAAGAGATGTGGCTTTCACACATAAGGCTATTTATTGCTCATCCTTAATTGCCCTTGAGAAGATGGTGCTGCGATGCCTTCTTGAACTGCTGCAGTCCAGGCGGTGAAGGTACAGCCACAATGCTGTTAGGTAGGTAGCTGCAGGACTGTGACCCAGCAACAGTGAAGTAACAGCAACATTTTTCCAAGTCAGGATGGTGTGTGGCTTGGAGGGCAACATGCAGGTGGTGGTGTTTCCATGTGCCTGCTGCCCTTGTTCTTCTAGTAGAGGTCGAGGATTTGGAAGATGCTGTCAAAGGAGCCTTGGTGAGTTGCTGCAGTGCATCTTGTATATGGTACACACTGCTGCCACTGTGCGTCAGTGGTGGAGAGGGTGAATGTTGAAGGTGGTTGGTCTGGTGCCAATCAAGTGGGTTGCTTGTTTTGGATGACGGCGCTTCTTGAGTGCTGTAGCTGCACGTATCCAGGCAAGTGGCGAGTATCCCATCACACTCCTGACTTGTGCCTTATAGCTGCTGGAAAACCTTTAGGGAATCAGGAAGTGAGTCACACGCTGCAGAATTTTCCTAGCCTCTTAACTTCTCTTTTAGCCATAGTATTTACATGGCTGGTCCATTTAAGTTTCTGGTCAATGGTAACCCCAGGTTGCTGATGGTGGGGGATTCAGCAATGGTAATGCTAATGAATATCAAGTGGAGATGGTTAGATATTCTCTTGTTGGAGGTGATCATTACCTGACACTTGTGTGGTGTGAATGTTACTTTCCACTTAACAGCCCAAGCCTGAATGTTGTCCAGGTCTTCCTGCATGTGGACATGGACTGCTTCAGTATCTGAGAAGTTCCAAATGGAGCTGAACACTGCGCAATTATCAGTGAACATCCCCACTTCTGACCTGGGGCTTTGTGCTAGATATGACTCCAGCCAATGGAGAGTTTTCCCTCTGATTCCCACTGACTTCAATTTTACTAGGGCTCCTTGATGTAGTAGTGGTGATCAACCCAAGAGTAGTTCTTTTGCTCATTTCTCCTCACCTCACAGTCCTGTGCTTTCCTCTTCAGTTGCTCGTAACAGCCTCCCATATTTTAACTCCCATGAGAAATGAGCAATAAGATTAGAGAAAAGATACATGATGTGGTTTCCCATTGCCTTCCTCATGTGTGTTATTAAAGGAAACACAAGTCCTGTTCCCGAAGGATCCTCCACCTGTAAGCAGCCGTTGGCCCTTGAAATTCTAGCTGTCCGGCCATCACCACTGAAAATTTGCTTGTTCTGCCGTTGGCCATGACACATAATCCTGAGCATGGTACCCTTACCTGGGCCTGGGATGACTCGCAAAAGGGCAGGGACGACCACCCCCTGAGGTCTCAAATGACCCTGTTTGGTGCCACTCAGTGAAATGCTGCCTTGATGTCAAGGGCAGTCACTCTCACCTCACCTCTGGAATTCAGCTCTTTTGTCCATGTTTGGGCCAAGGCTGTAATAAGGTCTGGAGCCAGGTAGTTCTGGCGGAACCCAAATTGAGCATCAGTGAGCAGGTTATTGGTGAGTAGGTGCCACTTAATAGCATTGCTGGCAACACTTTCCATCACTTTGCTGATGATTGAGATGAGGCTGATGGAGTGGTAATTGGTTGGATTGGATTTGTCCTACTTTTTGTGGACAGGATATACCTGGGCAATTTTTCACTTTGTCAGGTAGATGCCAATGTTGTAGCTGTACTGGAATAACTTGGCTAAAAACACAGCTAGTTCTGGATCACAAGTCTTCAGCACTACAGCAGGGATGCTGTCTTTGCTGAATCCAGTGTGCTCAGCCGTTCCTTGATATCACATGGAGTGAACCTCTAATAGTGCAATGCTAAGAGAAGTGTCAGTCTAGATTATGTAGACGAGTTTTGGAGTGGAGCCATCACCTTCAGTCTCAGAGATGACAGTGCGCCCACTGAATTGGGTGAGGATTGTTCCTGGAACCTTCCTGGTCTTATGGTTCAAATCAGCTGCACCAATGCAAGAGCCTATGTCTGTGAACTTAAGCCAGCAACACAGTCTCAAGTTCCCCATGATATTTTCTGCTGGGAGTTCCCGAAGGGCAAAGCGTATCGTCTACACCTGAAAGATAGGAGTATTAGAAACCTGATAGAGGCTGCTCCTGAGGCCACCACTGTTATGTGACAAGTGGTCTAACCTGTAGAAGGTTGCGTGCAAGCCGTGTTTTCCCTGTGTACACCAGCAGCAGGTGATCATTCAGGGTCTTCACAAACTCATCCGTCACTGCAATGCGCTCAACGTCTACTCGCAGGGGCAACTGGGGTTTGGACCGACCGATCTTGATACCGGGCACCAGACCTCCAACTTGATCCTGCCAGCCTCCACCTAGAAAAGTAAGGAATATTAATGAGAAAGAAGGACTTGCATTTATACAGCACCTTTCATGACCACGGAATGAAATGCAGCAACCAATTTGTGTGCACAGTGCTCGGCGACACCCTAGTGTCCACTCCTCAGTTACTCCAACACCCACTCCACTTCCCACAGCACCTTTCCATGCAAGAGCAGGAGATGCAACACCTGCCCTTTTACCTCCTCCCTTCTCACGGCACAGTGGCGCAGTGGTTAGCACTGCAGCCTCACAGCTCCAGGGACCCGGGTTCGATTCTGGGCACTGCCTGTGTGGAGTTTGCAAGTTCTCCCTGTGTCTGCGTGGGTTTTCTCCGGGTGCTCCGGTTTCCTCCCACAAGCCAAAAGACTTGCAGGTTGGTAGGTAAATTGGCCATTATAAATTGTCACTAGTATAGGTAGGTGGTAGGGAAATATAGGGACAGATGGGGATGTTTGGTAGGAATATGGGATTAGTGGAGGATTAGTATAAATGGGTGGTTGATGGTCGGCACAGACTCGGTGGGCCGAAGGGCCTGTTTCAGTGCTGTATCTCTAATCTAATCTAATCTAATCACTGTCCAAGGTCCCAAACACTCCTTACAGGTGAAGCAGTGGTTTGTGTGTACTTCTTTCAATTTAGTATACTGTATTCACTGCTCACAATGCGATCTGCTCTACACTGGGGAGACCAAACGCAGACTGGGTGACCACTTTGAGGAACACTTCCATTCAGTCCGCAAGCATGATCCCGAGCTACCAATCTCCTGTTGTTTTAATTCTCCACCTTGCTCCCACTCTGACCTTTCTGTCCTTGGCCTCATGCAGTGTTCCACTGACACTCAATGCAAGCTCGAGGAACAGCACCTCATCTTTTGATCAGGCACTTTAAAGCCTTCCAGACTCAACAATGAGTTCAGCAATTTCAGACTGTAACCTCTGACCCCATTTTGTTTCCTTTTTTTTTTACTGGTTTTGATTTTTGTTTTGCTTTCTGACGGCAGCTCTTCATCATTCTGCCATTTATACCTCCTCCAGATACAACTTTTGTTTCTTTACTTGTCTCATTACCACTCCCTTTGGCCCTGCACCATCAATTCTTTTGTCATTTAATCTCTCCTGTCTTCCACCCTATCACAGACCTTCCCTTATGTTCTTTTCCCCCCTCCCCCCTTTCACTTGCTCAAAATCTATTCCTTTCTAACTTTTCCCAGTTCTGATGAAAGGTCATTGACCTGAAATGTTAACTCTGTTTCTCTCTCCACAGATGTTGTCTGACCTGCTGAGTATTTCCAGCATTTTCTGTTTGTATTTCAGACTTCCAGCATCAGTAGTATTTTGCTTTTGGAGATAATGAAATAAATGACCCGATCATGGGTAGAAATTCATCACAAAATGGTGCCCTGGGATGGGCCGCCTGTGATACTCTCCATTGACTGCAATGGAACTGAATATTGTACAACGAGCAGTCAATGCTACATTCCTGTTTTATGTCACCACACAAGATGAATCTCCACGTTCATGTTTTAAGCGTTGGTTGAGGGACAAATGTTGTCCTGGAAACTGGGAATAATGCCCCTGCTCTTCTTCCAATAGTGCCATGGGATCTTTTATGTCCACCTAAGACGGCCTCCATTCAACATTTCATCTCAAAGGCAGTGCAGCACTCCCTCAGTATTGCACTGAGATGCCAGCCTAGGTGAGCAGCTCACATCTCTGCAGTGGGGTTTGAACCCACAACATTTTGACGCAAGTGAGAGTGCTACCGATTGAGCCACAGCTAAACAGCCAAGGAGGCCTACTGGAGACCTCAACCTTCTTTTTGACATTGCATTCTCTCAGCTGCCATCCAGCTGACAACTGTGAGGCATCCAACTATCTGCACAGTGAGAATGAGCTTTACCTGACCTGGGGAATGGGTTGTTATAAGATTTATTTTTTAAATTAAGAGAGGTCAGTGAAGAGTCAAGGCCTATAATGCAGGGTAATATTCAGGTTGAAAAGGAGATACAAGTGGTAAGATGATGCCAAGCTTGGATTTTAAAAGCCTGCAGTTTGTGAGAGGAGGGGTGAGGTTGGAAGTCCCACAGTTTTCAGGTGCACTGTAACAGAATACTCCTTCCTCAGGTAACAGAAACACTGACTGTCCTTTCCCCCCTCATAACAAAGGCATCCTCATTTGGTTAATCAAAGAGTAGCAACAGTGGCCTGCTTGGAGAAGTCCTTCAGATATCTTTGAGCAACTCAGTAAGATTCATTTCCCTGTGCTAAACATATACATGAGAGGCTCAGTGTAGAGAGGCACTGGCCAGTCTATCATCAAGCTACACAGACCAGAAGGTGCCTGGTTTTATCCCTAGTTTGTACTTATATAGCTGGTCTCTGCTCAGACAGCAGGTGGTATTGCACAATAGGCCTCAGCACCCCTAGGGAAGGGCGTTCCCCGTCAGATTCTTCCTGCATGCCCGGAATCTCTCAGCTTCCACACGCTGTCGTCCAGGTGGCTGTAGTGGGAAGAGACTGTCATCCACTTCCTTCTGGAATGTGCCTTTGCAAAGCAGGTGTGGAAAGAGATGCAGTGGTTTTTGTCGAGGTTCATCCTGAGCAGCTCTGTAACACAGGACTCTGTGCTCTATGGCTGTTCCCAGGGACGCACACCCGAGATAAACATCAACTGTTGCTGGAGGACCATCAACTCGGTGAAGGACGCACTTTGGTCTGCTCAAAACTTGCTGGTCTTCCAGAGCAAAGAGTTGTCCACGACCGAGTGTTGCAGACTGGCACATTCCAAGGTCCAGGTCAACATGCTGAGGGATGCACTAAAGCTTGGGGCAGCCACTGCAAAGGTTGAATGGGGAAAGACCACTGTGTAAGGTCCTCCTGCCATAGTGAACTGAGGGGCTGGAACCTGCGTAAAACCCCTCAAGTTGTATGCACCAAAATGTTTTATGCTATGTAATATCAATTTACATTGCATTTAAAATGGAATGGCAAGAGTTGTGAGGCACCTCATGTTTCTGTATCGAAGAAATTTGATCTCTCATGTACTTTCCGAAATGTCAAATTTGAACTGTTTTGTAATGTATTTTTGCAATTTTTTATGAATAAAGTATATTTTTGGAAAAATAAACCCTGTGTTAGAATGGGGTAAGGTTTGCTATGCAATGACTCCTGCTGGTAAGCATTTATACATAGACAGTGAGTGGGAATTATATCCCATGAAGAATGGGATTTAGTTTTTTTTAGTTTAGTTTAGTTTTAGAGATACAGCACTGAAACAGGTCCTTCAGCCCACCGAGTCTGTGCCGACCATCAACCACCCATTTATACTAATCCTACACTAATCCCATATTCCTACCACATCCCCACCTGTCCCTATATTTCCCGATCACCTACCTATACTAGGGGCAATTTATAATGGCCAATTAACCTATCAACCTGCAAATCTTTGGGATTGCTGGTAATATATTAGTATGGATTGAGGATTAACAGACAGAAGATAGAGCGAAGGAATAAATGGATCATTTTCAAGATTCTATATCAATGAATTAGATGAGGGGACCGAGTGTAATATATCCAAGTTTGTTGATACAAAGCACGGGGGAAAGTAAGCTGTGAGGAGGATACAAAGAATCTGCAAGGGGTTTACAGACTGCTTCAGTGTTTGGGAAATAAGGTGGCAGATGGAGTATTATTTGGGAAAATGTGAAATTATCCACTTTGATAGAAAGAATGGAAAAGCAGAATTTTTTTTAAAAGGTGAGAGTCTAGTAATTGTTGGTATTCAGAAGGATTTGGGGTTTTTGTACACGAATCACAGAAGGTTAACATGCAGTCACAGCAAACAATTAAGAAGGCAAATGGTATGTTGGCCTTTATTGCAAGGAGATTGGAGTACAAGAGTAAGGAAATCTTACTTCAAGTACATAGAGCCTTGGTGAGACCACACCTGGAGTACTGTGTATAGTTTTGAAGGACATACTTAGGGAGTGGGGGTGCAATAGATTGATTCCTGGGATGGAAAGCTTCTCCTATGAGGAGAGATTGAGCAGAATGGGCCTACAGTGTCTGGAGTTTAGAAGAATGAGGGGTGATTTCACCTGTGGAGATAGAGTCAACACGTCAGGTCGAGAGGTCATTGATCTGAAATGTTAACTCTTATTCTCTCTCCACAGTTGCTGCCTGACTTGCTGAGCATTTTCTGTCTTCATTCCAGATTTCCAGCATCTGCAGTATTTTGTTTTTGTATGAGAGGTGGTCTCAGTGAAACATATAAAATTCTTAGAGGACTTGACAGGGTAAATGCTGAAAGGCTGTTTCGCCTGGATGAAGAGTCTAGAACTAGGGTTCTTAGCCTCATGATAAGGGTTTGGCCATTTAGAACAGAGATGAGAAGAAATTTCTTCACACTTGACAGTTGTGAACTTTCGGAATTATCTACTCTAGAGAGCTGCGGATGCTCAGTCGATGAGAATATTCAAGATAGATTTTTGGGCATTAAGGGATTTGGGGATAAGGTGGGAAATGGGAGTTGATGTAGAAGTTCAGCCATGATCCTATGGAATAGTGGAGCAGGCTCAAAGGGCTGTATGGCTTAATGCTGCTCCTATTCCTATGAGGTTTCATGGAGCTGTATCCCAAACACAATGATGGATAAGGGGAAGTTTTAGAGAGCTATATACCAGAGTCAGTGCCTTCAGAGGGTGAGGACAGAAAAGGAGAGAAAATTGAAATAAAAGTCAAAATTCATATTTAGATCGAGCGACTAAAGAATTATTGCAGTTGAATAATATTCCCTGTGATATACTGCAAGATCATCATGCTCTCTCTCCTCTCTGTTCACTACTGTCCTACCCTCCCTTAATCACTCCCTCCATTTAAACTCCCCAACCCATTTTCATGTCCTCCTGCATGCTGCCCCTCGGTGACATCATGCGCAAACACAGCATTAGTTTCCACATGTACGCTGTCAACACCCAGCTCTACCTCATCATCATCTCTCTTGATTCCTGCACTGTCTCCAAATTATCAGACCGCTTGTCTGACATCCAATACTGGATGAGCAGATATTTCCTCCAATTAAATATTGGAATGGCCAAAGCCTTTGTCTTTGATCCCTGCTACAAACTCTGTTCCCTAGCTACTGCCTCCATCCCTCTACTTGGCACCTGTTTGAGGCTGAGTTAGGCTGTTCACAACCTTGGTGTTTTATATGACCGAGATGAGCTTCTGACCACATATTCGTGTCATCATTAAGGTTGCCTATTTACATCTGTTATGTCATCTGACTGCACACCTGCCTCAGCTCATCTGCTGCTGAAACCCTCATCCATGCCTTTGTTACCTCTAGACATGACTACTCCAACGTACTCCTGGCTGGCCTTGAGGTCACCCAAAACTCTGCTGCCCATGTTGATACTCACACCAAATCCCATTTACCCATCAACCCTGTGCTTGCTGACCTACATTGGCTCCTGGTTAAGCAACGCCTTGATTTTAAAATTCTCATCCTCGTTTTCAAAACCCCCTCCCCCATGGCCTCGCCCCTTCCTATCTCAGTAATCTCCTCCAGTCTTACAACTTTCCAAGATATCTGTGCTCATCTAACTCTGGTCTCTTGAGCATCCCCAATCTTAATCGCTCCACCATTGGTGGCCATGCCTTCAACTTCCTAGGCCATAAGCTCTGGAATTCCCTCTCTATACCTCTCCACCTCTCTAACTCTTTTTCCTCCTTTAAGACACTCCTTAAAATCTACCTCTTTGACCAAGCTTTTGGTCATCTGCCCTAATAACTATTATGTGACTCAGTGTCAAACTTTGCTTTAATTCTCTCCTGTAAAGCACCTTGGAGCATTTTATTACGTTAAAGGCACTATAAAATACAAGTTTTTGTTGTTGATCTTGTAAATGACAGCCTGGTTGGACAGTCTAACTCCCAGGAATCAGACAAGGAACAAGAATTTTCAGAAAGACTAACAGAATTGTCCCTTTTGATAAGAACACAGGAACAGAGGAAACAGGAGCAGGCCATTCGGCCACTCGAGCCTGCTCCAACATTCAGCTAGATCATGTCTGATCTTCTACCTCAACGCCATTTTCCTGCACTATCACCATATCCCTTGATATTTTTAATATCTAGAAATCTGTTGATCTCTGTCTTGACTATACTCAATGACTGAACCTCCATTGCCCTCTGGGGTAGAGAATTCCAAAGGTTCACCACTGTCTGTGTGAAGAAATTTCTCCTCATCTCAGTCCTAAATGGCCAACCTCTTATTCTGAAACTGTATCCCCTGGTTCTAGACCCCCCAGCCAGGGGAAACATCCATCCTGCATCCACAGGGCGGCGCAGTGGTTAGCACCACCGCCTCACAGCTCCAGGGACACGGGTTCAGTTCTGGGTACTGCCTGTGCGGAGTTTGCAAGTTCTCCCTGTGACCGCGTGGGTTTTCGCCAGGTGCTCCAGTTTCCTTCCACCACCAAAGACTTGTAGGTGATAGGTAAATTGGCCATTGTAAATTGCCCCTAGTGTAGGTAGGTGGTAGGGAATATGGGATTACTGTAGGGTTAGTATAAATGGGTGGTTCTTGGTCGGCACAGACTCGGTGGGCCGAAGGGCCTGTTTCAGTGCTGTGTCTCTAAATAAATAAATAAATAACCCCATCAAGCCCTGTAAGAATTTTGTATGCTTCAATGAGATCACCTCATTCTTCTTAACTCCAGAGAATATAGGTCCAGTCTTCTCAATCTCTTCCCCTAGGTCAATCCCACCATCCCAGGGATCAGTCTGGTGAACCTTTGTTGCATTGTCTCTATGGCATGTATATCCTTCCTTAGGTAAGGAGACCAAAACTGTAGACAACACTCCAGGTGCAGTCTCACCAATAGAGCATGGCTACCCGACCCGAACCTGACGGGACCCAATGACATGCGTCGGGTTCGGTTCGGGTCGGATCGCTCTTCTGGGTCTGGCATTCGGGCTCGGGTCGGGCCGGGCTGGGTCGGACACAGTGACAGCCAGGACGTCAAGGCGGGAAACACTCCGCACTAGTCCGCAGTGAGCAATTCCACCCAAGGTAGAGCACAACCTCTTCAATAAAGTTGATTATATTCCTGTGGTCGGGTTGGGTCAGGTCGGGCGCGGGAAAAAATGAAAGGACGTGGGCCGGGTTGGGCTCGGGTCAGATGTGGTTCTGTCCGGCTCGGGTCAGGTTTCTTTTGTAGACCCGAGCCAGCCATTACTCACCAAGGCTCTATACAAAAGCAGCAAGACTTCTTTAATCTTATACTCAAATCCTCTTGTAATAAGGCCCAACATACCATTTGTCCTCCTAATTGCTTGCTGCACCAGTGTGTTATCTTTTAGTGATTTATGAACAAGGACACCTAGGCCCCTTTGGAAACCAACGCTTCCCAATCTCTTACCATTTAGAAATATTCTGCATTTCTGTTTTTCCTACCCAAAGTGGATAGCTTCACATTTTTCCACATTATATTCCATCTGCCATGTTCTTGCCCACTTGCTTAGCCGTCTAAATCCCCTTGAAGCCTCTTTGCATCCTCCTCACAACACACATTCCCACCTAGTTTTGTGTCATCAGCAAACTTGGAAATATTACATTTGGTCCCCACATCCAAATCATTGATATAGATTGCGAATAGCTGGGGCCCCAAGCACTGATGCTTGAAGTACCTGACTAATCACAGCTTGCCAACCTGAGAATGACCTGTTTATTCCTACTCTCTGTTTTCTGTCCTTTAACCAATTCTCAATCCATGCCAGTATATTACTGCCACCCCCACCCCCCCCCCCCCCCCGCCCCCAATGTGCTCTAATTTTGCTTACTAACCCCCTGTGTGGGACCTTATCAAAAGCCTTCTGAAAATCCAAATACACTACATCCATAATGAGCCTTAATTACACCTACCCACTTATTCAACATCTCCCTCAATCCCTTCTCTCCCCAGCTAACTTGTTCCACAACTTTCTGGATGAATATATTCTCCAAATCCCCATCCTACTCCTAATTGTTAACCTGTGTTTCCTGGAATTTGATTCCTTCACCACATAAAACCATTTGCCCAGATCAATTCCCTTGATAATCTTGGAGCTTATAGGTCTGGGATGTTCCCTATAATTACCTGTTGTCAGCATTTGCTCCAGGTGAAGGACAGCATGGATCAGGGAAGTGGTGTCGCAGGACTTTCCAGCTGCTGTGATCAGGGCTGCCATCACTGCCCCTGCCAGGATGCTGCTTGTACCTTAAGGAAGCAATGACTAACAATGAAATATCCAGAATGCCATAGCAATGTTTTACTGAGGCCTTTGAGCATTACTTGTAACTTATGAAAGATGACAACTACAATTACTCATATCCTCACAGGACAAGATTCAATCTCTTGCCTGTACCAGGCCAAGTGACCTTTGTAGGGGCAGTGGAACTCAGGTGGTTTCAGCACACAGCAGGCAAAAAGGTATAAACAGCAGTCAGGGTTCCTGCACTGATTGCTATCAAGTGACACCTGCTGGAATTGTCTGTGAGTGTGAGTATCTGAGGCCGGAATTTTACGCCCCCCCCTCCCAAAGAGCAGGAAGGTAGAGGGGGGTGGGGGAGTGTAAAGTGGAGCGGGAGGCTCAGGGAGCCCTTCCCGACCCGCTCCCGCCTCCACTTTACGCAGGACGGCAGCGGCAAAATACAGCCCGCTCGCCCCAGGCCAACCAAGTGCCCTTAAGTGGATTTTACCCATGGCTGGTTGGGCAGCCCAGGTCCCAAGAGAAGCCACCTGACAAAAGCAGATGGCTTTCTGACAGCTTGGGAGTGGGGTGGGGTTCCTCATGATCAGGCACCCTATGCCCGACAGAGGGCCGCCCCCCCTGCCCCAACCACTCCCAGCACACCCCCGTCCCCCCAATTGACCACCCTTGCCCCACCGGGGCCCGACCGATCACCCCCGGCGAGGCACCAAAAACTTACCTTGGTTCCGGGGCGCCCTGACATTTTCTTATGGAAACTGGGTTGCAGTCCCAACAGTGGCCACCGCTCCCCGTGGCACTGCAGAGACAGAGAACTGTCAGTCCACTCCAGCAGCTCTATTAGGCAGGACTTCTTGTCTCAATGAGGTGGAAGTCCTACCTCAGACCAATTAAAGGCTTGGGGACCGCAAAATGTGGATCGGGTCCCCAGGCCAGGCAGAGGCAGGTTCACCACCGATTTTTCAGTTGGTGGACGGCTCCTGTCCGCCAAGGGTTAAATTCTGGCCTAAGTGTGTGAATGAAAGTGTGTGTGTGTGTATGTGTGGGCATGCATCACTCATTGTGTAAGAGTCACACATCTTAATTGAGAACCTCAGGTGAAGAGCCAAGTGCATAGTAGAGCAAGACAACACCAGAGTAAAAGAGCAGACGATTAAGTAGGAAGGAGTGTTTGGGTGACAAGATTGGGGGCTTCGCAGGCCTGACAGTTGGAAGTAAAGAGCGAGGGAGGTAAGATGTTCCTGGGAAAGTAAGAAGGGTGAGAGATGGTGCTATGAATCTTGATCTCAACAGTGTGAATTTTAAAAATGGGACAATAATAGAAAGCTCTTTTTCCTAGTTGGCTTATCAGAGTAAAGATTGTGAATCAAAAATGATGTTCTACCCTCATTATATATCAGACTGTTCAGCAGCCAAGTGCTGGGAGCATTAGAACAAGAGCCACAAAAGAGTAACTGTGACAGAAGTGTGCCCCCTTGTGAATCAGCAGTGGCTGTGTCGATGGGCGGGAATGTGGGAAGGGAACGGACAAATTGCAATGCAAACAGTGAAGGAAACAGAATTTATTTTTTGACAATGGAAAATGTTGCTATTCCCAGGTTTATCTTGCAGTAACTCACCCAGGCCAGATCCATGTGGGAGACTGGACCAAGTGCAAAGCTCAAAGCCACCACCAAACCCAGCCATCAACTGATCCCGCAGCGATACCTGGGAAGGGTAGCAGATAATTTCCGTGCAGATAAAAGCTGCTTTCAACAAGGCTCCTGTCAACAAATGGTACATTTATTAAACAACAGAACAACAAAACCAATGTAATGTTCTACAATAATATACTCATGGGCAGACTTGTTTCAATTTACATAGGAAGAAAGTATTAGTAAAATTAACCATGAACATTACCATAAACGGATTCATTATGTTGTAATGATCTAGAATGCACTGCATGATAGGGCGGTGGAAGCAGATTTAACAGTAACTTTCAAAAGGGAATTGGATATGTACATAAAAAGAATCAGAGGATTGTGGATTCAAGCCTCAGAGAGTTGAGCCCATAATTAAGGTGACAGTCCAGTGCAGTACTGAGGAAGAGCTGCACTGTCAGAGGTGCCAGTGCATTTCACCCCACTGGGTTTGAGACTCCCCTTATTTTCCATCCCATTTTAAACTGAAAAATTAGTCCACCGGATTATTCTCTACCTGATATCCAGTTCCCACACTGCCCCTTCCTTCCTAAAAGAAGCTCCTACCACTTAGAATATCCTACAATCTTACAGCACAGAAGGAGGTCATTCAGCTCACCATGCTTGTGCTGGCTCTTTGAAAGAGCTATCCAATTCGTCCCACTCGCCTGCTCTTTCCCCATTGACCGGCAGACATAGTCTCGGTTTAAGTATCATGAAAAATGGCACCTCTGACAGTGCAGCTCTTCCTCAGTACTGCACTGGACTGTCACCTTAATTATGGGCTCAACTCTCTGAGGCTTGAATCCACAATCCTCTGATTCTTTTTATGTACATATCCAATTCCCTTTTGAAAGTTACTATTAAATCTGCTTCCACCGCCCTATCATGCAGTGCATTCTAGATCATTACAACATAATGAATCCGTTTATGGTAATGTTCATGGTTAATTTTACTAATACCAGCTTTTTATTTCTGGATTTAAAACAAAACAGAATTCAAACTGATATGGTGGATTTGAACTCATGTTCTATGGATTATTAGTCCAGGCCTAATTCTTTCTTTTGGGCCTCCTTTTCTCGAGAGACAATGGATACGCGCCTGGAGGTGGTCAGTGGTTTGTGAAGCAGCGCCTGGAGTGGCTATAAAGGCCAATTCTGGAGTGACAGGCTCTTCCACAGGTGCTGCAGAGAAATTTGTTTGTTGGGGCTGTTGCACAGTTGGCTCTCCCCTTGCGCCTCTGTCTTTTTTCCTGTCAACTACTAAGTCTCTTCGACTCGCCACAATTTAGCCCTGTCTTTATGGCTGCCCGCCAGCTCTGGCGAATGCTGGCAACTGACTCCCACGACTTGTGATCAATGTCACACGATTTCATGTCGCGTTTGCAGACGTCTTTATAACGGAGACATGGACGGCCGGTGGGTCTGATACCAGTGGCGAGCTCGCTGTACAATGTGTCTTTGGGGATCCTGCCATCTTCCATGCGGCTCACATGGCCAAGCCATCTCAAGCGCCGCTGACTCAGTAGTGTGTATAAGCTGGGGGTGTTGGCCGCTTCAAGGACTTCTGTGTTGGAGATATAGTCCTGCCACCTGATGCCAAGTATTCTCCGAAGGCAGCGAAGATGGAATGAATTGAGACGGCTGGCATACGTTGTCCAGGCCTAATACTAATCCAGTAACATAACCACTACACCACTGTTTTCAATGGGTATAAAGACTAATGGGAGTAGTTTTAGTTCAAAGTATCCCTTGACCGCTATTCTTTTTAGAAAATAATCCTCTAACATTTTTCCTTTTTGTTGTTGAAAATGTTGATTTAGTTGTCACCACGAAGCCCTACATAAGGGTTCCTAATCCTCCTGGGCTGTGCAGTGACACTGGGTACATCACACATCCCATGAGAGCTGGAGAAGCTCTCTACCAAACAACAGGGGTGTGACTTTGAACTGAGATTTCTAAGAGCTGCATTGGAGCTGGCTGACTCGAGGAATCTACAGCAAGGCTGGGAATGTAAATCTGTATGATATACTACAGAACGTTTTATAAGAAGAAACCAATTGTATTCATCTTGCCAGAACCAGCACTGTGTCTAATAAAGTCTACAGAGATTTTTACATTCTGTTGAAGTCTTTATTATGAAGGGTAATTGCTGCATCATGCCAAGGTGTCAGCAGGACTCAGTTGGTAGCACTTTCGCCTCTGAATCAGAGGATTGTGGATTCAAGCCTCAGAACTTTGAGCCCATAATTAAGCTGATAGTCCAGTGCAGTACTGAGGAAGAGCTGCACTGTCAGAGGTGTCATTTTTCAGATGGCAATTAAATCGGGACCGTGTTTCCCGCCTCAAGTGAAGATAAATGATCCCAAAGGACTGTTTTGAAATTGAGCGGGGGAGTTCTCTTGTGTCCTGGTCAACGTTTTTCCCTTAACCAACATTAATAAGAAACAGGTTATCTGGCCATTACTGTCCAAGATGAATTTCTACCCTCCGGTTTGATCATTTTTCTCATTGCTGTTTGTGGGATCTTGCTGTGTTCAAATTGGCTACCGCCTTTCCTACATTCTAACAGTGACTACACTTCAAAAGTACTTCATTGGTTGTAGAGCGCTTTGGGACGTCCTGAGATTGTGAAAGGTGCTAAATAATTGCAAGTCTTTCTTTTTGTCCTTGAATGTATGAAGAAATGTTCAATCCAGTAATGAGATTACAACAAGTATAAAACTGTTATCCTCCTCAGGTGCACATCACTGCGAGAACAGAGTATAGAAATGATACATCTGGGCCATAGTCGGTAACATCCGCTTATGGGAACTGTTGCTAAATTGTTACATATGAAGACATTTCTACAAAATCCGAAGAGTGTAGAAGTGGCTGAAGTGGTGACACTGATTGTACTGGTCCTCCAGCACATTGCAGCATGGACAGCGAAACATGTAGCTTCTTGTCCTTTCCCCTGATGACTAATTCTCAGTTCTTGCCTTGCCTGCGGGGGTGAATCTAGGTGCAGGAGGGAGGGAACAGTGAAGGTAGGCAGCCAATAAAGCAATAAATCAACAAAGACAAATTCCAGGGAGAGGGCAGAGAAGGGTTTAAGTCGCCATTCACTTCAGACGTGGGTTCACATTTTCATGGCTCTCACAAATGTTTTAAATGTGACAAACGCTCATCATAAATTTACCATCATGTCTAGCCTCTGATCTTCAACCTTATGTTGGAAGATAAAATCTAAATTTTTTTTTAGCAAGTGTTTCCCTTCCTCTGTTTAAAGCTCTCAATTTTTCTGCAATATGACTCCTTTTGTAGCTTAAGTCCTCTGGCACCACTCAATCAAGTGAATATTCTTGATGCATGATCTAGACACTGCGGGGTGGATTTTCCCAGGCCCGTGTAGGTGGCTTTGAAGGCGGATGAGCGGGGAAATTTAGAATGCAGCACACGTTCCCGTCTCAGTGCACTTTTCACGGAGGCAGGTTCCCAGCAGTAGGCAGCCAATTAAGGTAAGTAAAAGGGCAATTAGCCCCTATTTTTGCACCTCAATGACATTTTATGAATGGTGCACAGGCCCCATACTGTGTTAGGAGCCTGGGAGGTGGCTTCATGGCAGGCGGTCAGAGCACCATCATATGATTTTGAACACTTGTGTATAAAGGAGCAGAAAGGTTGTATGTGGCACATCCACAGCCAAATGTACTAATCTGGAGGCATTTTCCCTGCAGATTGATTTGGTAACCAGCCTCTTATGTGGCATTTTGCCAAAGGCTTTTAAAATCCATATAGACAATATCCATTACTTTCCCTTCCTCAACCTTTTCTGTTACTTCATCAAAAAAAATCAATTAGATTAGTCAAGCCCCATCTGCCTTTTACAAATCCATGCTGGCTCTCCTTAATTAACTCAAACCTCTCCAAGTGCCTGTTTGTTTTCCCTGATTATTGTTTCTAAAACCTACCTACCACTGGTGTTAGACTGACCAGCCTGTAGTTACTAGAAATGTCCTTACACCCTTTCTTGAATAAAGGTGTCACATTTGCCACTCTTCAATCCTCTGGCCCCTAATTAGATTCCAAACAGACTAAATAATGTAGACCATGACCAACTTTCACCCAGAACAGCAGACCCAGCAGCATAGCCTGTGCTTGAAGTGGTTTAAATTCAAAACTAATCTGTGGAAACATTATTTCATTGAGTGAGTGGTCAATCTAGCGAATGAGTGGTCAGTCTATTGAACAGGGTGAGGGAGACAGTGAAAGCAGTTTCAAACAAATGTAAATTAGATAGGTTTCTTTCACAAAATACCATCTTAGGTTACAGCAAATGAGTAATCTGAGACATGATGTGTGGTAAGTGTAGCATGTTTGGAAGGAAGAGGTAACTTTAGCCTTATGGTTCCCAAAGCTCTCCACTACTGAGGTTTAACCTCACCTCATGTCTGAATCTGTTTTAGACTAACTGAGGATGGTAGAAGGCAAACTAGATAGTCTTTTTTTTCATCCAGCAATTCCGATGATGTTTCCTCTCTTTAATCTGAAGCCAATTTACAGTACATTTTCTACTGCCTTGACTGTGATTAAGCCAACTGAGTATGGAGTGGGGATAGACCCCTGGACAACCCAGCTCTCTGTGGTTTAGTACCACAATAGACAGTGTATCTACCACCCTCTCTATCAAAGATACCTGGCGCATGTGGCTGACAGTAATCCTGCAGATCCTCCAGACTCTGGCACACTATCTCCATGGCCAGTCCTTGTTCTCTGCCTCCACTGTTCAGGACTAAGTGCAGTTTAGGCTCTGTGATGCGACGCACCTTCGCGCCAATCGGTTTACGTTTGTCCACTAGAACGGCAATATCCAGCACCGCTCCCCCATGCTCGTATGTTATTGGAGGCGTGTCACTCCAGCCACCTGTAGGAAGGAGTTACATATCTGAGGCTTGAGCACCAAGTTGGGAGGGGGAGGAAGGGATAAAAATTACAAAAAACTTTAGAAATGATTCCAGTAGCAAACTCTCCCAGACAACCCAGACAGACTTAGGGAGGAAAGCCACACTCCCAGCAGAAAATCACTCTCACAAGTTCAGAGATAGAGCTATAGCACTGAAGCCCTGAATCTCCAACTTGTGCTCCCTACGAGTGCGGCTCTCCACAGGGAGAGTAGATTTAACCCTTTAAGATAGTATTCCTTCTGTTCTTCCCCACACCACCACCTCCCCACACCAACCACCACCACCCCCCCCAACCCCCTCGCCACCCCCCATATTTGGGGTGATAATCCAACCTATTTGTATTAAAGTGTTGGAAAACCTTCATTGACCAGCTGAGCACAAAGCTGCATCTTCTGAAATGTAGTATCTTAATTTATGATGGGGGAACTTTGTCAAATATTGACAGAGGTTAATGCACAGAAGTTACAATTCAGCCCAACCCAGTCCTGGTCAGTGTTTACCCTCCACATGAGCAAATAGTCCTACTCATATTTACTCACCCTGTTCCCATATCCCTTCAACCCCTTTCCCTTCATCCACTTACCCAATCAATTACTGAATGTTCATTGTTTCTGCCTCACTCACCCACCCTGGGAGTGAATTCCACAGCCTCACAACTCGGTGTGTGTAGTGTCTGTATGTGGTGTCCCTTATCCACTGGAAACAGTTTGCTTCTATCTACCCAGTCACATCTGTTCATAATGTTAAACATTCCTATTATAATATTCTGTAATTGGTGTTCAAATGAAAAAAAGCTCTTCTTTTTATTTGTATTTCTTCAAACCTGGCAGAATCCCAGTGAATTGTAACCTCTCAAATGCCTCAATATCCTTCCTATAGTGTAGAATTCAACACTGCACGTAGTATTGTAACTAAAATCTATTTAAGATTTTTATAGAGGCTCATCAATACCTCTTTCATATTCAATACCTCGTAAGGTAAGACCTAGAATTCCAATACAGTCTGATCAACCTGAGGTGCTGCCTTGAATATCCTGTGATCTTGTAGCCCTAAATGCCTCTGCTCTTCCACAGCACCAGACCTACTTCTGTTCAGACGATATTTTTTTAAGCAAACTGCCTTTTGAAAGTTTAGGTAGAACATGTTATGTGCTTCCACACAACAGGCAGAGGGTAGAAGAGACAGTCTATAATGTACGTGTTCATCATTCTCATCCTTGTTTCCAAATCCCTCCATGGCCTCGCCTCTCCTGATCTCTGTAACCTCCTCCAGCCCTACAAACCTCAGATATCTGCACTCCTCCAATTCTAGTTTCTTGCACAACCCCAACTTTTATCACTCCACCATTGGCAGCCATGTCTTCAGCTACTTAGGCCCTAAGCTCTGGAATTTCCTCTCTAAACCGCTCCGCCTCTCTCTCCTCCTTCAAATTGTTCCTTAAAACCTACCTCTTTTACCAAGATTTTGGCCATCTGTCCTGATACCTCTTTACATGGCTCAGTGTTAAACTTTTTATAATAATTGCTCCTGTGAAGCATTATGGGATGTTTTACTACATTAAATGCACTCCCTCGGCCCTTCACTGGAGAGGCAGTCTAGACTGGAGAGAGAGTTTCAAATTTCTGGAGAGAAAGCCTTCGGAGGTGCTACCAACTAAGCCGTGACCGACAACACTACAGCATCCTCCCAATCTGCACAGTTGATCATAACTTGACCTTAAGGTGCTCAAACAGAGCACAAACAGTAAGCTTTACCAGTGAGAGGAGCACAATTACCTGAGATATCGATACGGGCAGGACACTCGGCCACCACCCACTGATTCATGGGAGGGAGCTCCAACTGTCCCATCGAAATGAACCCACGCGCTGACATCACGGCCTGTCGGATCAGGATCTGCTCCGCCCCCTCATAGTGACGGGCGGCCCTCACCAGAAGGTCTGGTCTGCGGTACACAAGACAGAGAGATGCATCATAGGCTTGATGGGAGTTAAATGAACATGAGACGACTTGCTTCAAGGTGATTTAGTCCAGGGGTTTTCAAATGGGAGTTTGTGAGGCCCTCAGGTTTCTACCCCTCTGGAGCCATGTATATATCTCCAGAATTAGATATCCTTTCTATTTTGCTGCTGTAAACTAATAAAGGTTTAAAATCTTTTTTAATGACACCACTGTTTGCCTTGGAGTAGCTGACATTTGGTTGGATGTTTGGACAGGGAGCCTCCAGTAATAGTTTAATATTCGCCCATACTCTGATTTAGCTCACCTCTGCCAATCTACACTTGGGTTGAAAGCAGCCCAATCACTTATTAAAATAATCTTACACCTCCACTGAACTGTCCCCCGTTTCCTGGATACAGATCCATGGGCAGTAGCAGTCCGCTGGTATATCACTCAAGAAGCCATTTATGTTTGAGCCCAGACAGCAAGTACCAGCAGGCTATTCAAACAGAGGGGGCATCACAGCCAAGCCAGAGTCTGTCCTCACCCAGCATACAGAGACACATCTGCACACACACACAGATAGGCACATCTACATGTACGGACACACACAGACACACACAAACAAACAGACACATATTTATACACATACACATGCACAGACACAGTCACAGACAGGGCAGACAGACACACACAAAGATACACATAAACACACGCTGCAGAATCATCAGTAATCAGGAGCAGGCATATTGGCTGATTTACCATTCCTGAGGCCAAAAGGTACCAGAGCTTGACTGTAGAACATGGCTACCCGACCCGAACCCGACGGCCACCCGACGACGTGTGTCGGGTTCGAGTCGCTCTTCCGGCTCCGACATTCTGGCTCAGGTCGGGTCAGGCTGGGTCGCACACGCTCTATCACCACCTCCGGTACGTGGCTCCAATGTTAATGTACTTCTTGGACTTGAAAGGTTGTTTAGTTACGGTTTTTTTAAGCTTGTGCAGATAAGCAACAAAGTGAAAAATAGAAGCTAGGTTAACTGATGGTCGGGTCGGGTGCGGGAAAAAATTAAAGGACTCGGGCCGGGTCGGGCTCAGGTTGGATGTGGTTCTAACGGGCTCGGGTCGGGTTTCATCTGCAGACTTGACTGTACCCTCTGGTACCTGTAGCTTGTTCCCTGTGCCAATTTGCACTGAAGGACCAAGAGAGACAGATTCTTAACATTGGTTCACAACTCGATCATTTATGTGTGCAACACAGGCACTTAGTCGACAGTTTGTCACCCTTTCTGATCTGAGACTCTCACTCCTTAAACTCAAAGCTAAAATCTAGCCTAGCCTCCATTATCATGCAATCTACATTCTCTGTGCATAGAGGAGTTTCAATAGGCCTTGGGTATGTTTGCTGAGGGGTATATTTGTTTTTGCAGTGGAAGAATTCTCTGAATAGTGAATCTACTGCTGAGCTCCTATCCCATAGGCACCAACAACATTCTTGCATGAGTCTAAACTTAGAAGGATATGCTGATGGGGTGAGATGAAATAGGGTGGGAGGAGGCTCATGTGTAGCATAAACCTTGACCAGTAGCGCTGAATGGCCTGGTTTGGTGATTTAAATTCTATGTAAACATCTATATTAGCAGTTTATTCAATTGTAGTGGCATAACAATGGAGCCCACAGACCACACTTCTGGGATTGGTCAGGTATAGAGCAATGAAACAAAAAGCTCTCAGGTGTTGTGGCATTGGGGCTTTCTGGGTGAGAAAGACAGTGCTATAATCAACTGCCACTCAAAAGAAACATGGTTTTGATTATCCAGTAATTTGTTCATCCAAAATGAAGTTCCATCCTCACCTGCTCAGCCATTTACCCCGCTCCTCCGTCAGCCTCTGCACTCCAAGCGCCACGTTCCCGCTTTCCAGCAGCTGGAAAGCATCAGTCCATGCCCAATTGGCAGCAGGACCACTACGGAGCCCTCCCTGCCCTCTGGCCATACAACCCAAGACATCGGCAACACAGGCGAGGGTGCGGGCTGCGACCCCCAGGTCCTCGGTGGTGGCAGCCACTGTAAACCAACAGAACAGGTATATTGTCAAACTCAAAAAAACCAGGGCACCTTCACCAGGGCTGAAATTCAACTGAGCAGGGATGTGAAAAGCGAATGAGCTGCCGTTATATACCCACCCATTACACACCCCACCCATTAGACACCTTGCCGTTACACACCCACCCGTTACACACTCTGCCGTTACACACCCCGCTCATTAGACACCTTGCCGTTACACACCCTACCCATTAGATACCTTGCCATTACACGCCCCACCCATTAGACACCTTGCCGTTACACGTCCTGCCCGTTACCCTGCCATTACACACCTTACCTGTTATACACCCACCCGTTACACATCCAGCCCGTTAGACACCCGCCTGTTATACACCCTGCTCGTTATACACCCGTCTGTTACACAGCCCACCTGACCATCTATTCAGCTGGTTGGGTATATAACAGGCGGCTGATCTTCCACCAACCATGCTGCACCACCTCCTGCAGTTGTATTTCACCCCCATTATATCTAAAAAAAAAATACTTGGCTCCCCTGCACACTTTCTGACACAGTCACCTGGATGCAGTTTAACTTATGTCTGATTTACTAACATCTGCTTGGCTCAGTATGAAACAATCCCACCTTAGAGACAGAAGGTTGTGTGTTGAAGTGGACTTGAACTCGCATTCTAGGCTGATACTGGAGCATAGTACTGAGGGAGTGCTGAATTGCCAGAGATGCTATCCTTTAGGTGAGATGTTAAAACGATCTCATCAAATGTGGCACTAAATTAGTCTGGGCACTTCTAGGTTAGGGAAGGAGAAAAGCCCCAGATTGGTTAGTGTGTGGGTGAGTATTAGGGTGAGGGCAGGATTGGGTATCAGGTCCATTCTGGTCACTCACTTGCTGTCTGGGCTTACGTGTAGAAAAGTCACGTATGAATGGCCTCTGTTCCCACACCTGCCCTCCAGTGGGAGTCAGCACCTTCTGAAGGGCAGAAAAGGGGGAAAAAACATATGTTCTGATATTTTAAAAATTAAGTTATTTTGATTGATGCTTCTCCAGAATATTCCTTTAGCATAACTGTGAAAAACATCTAAATAAAAAGAAAAAACTTGCATTTATCTAGCTTCTTAATACATGACCTCAGAACATTCCAAAGTGCTTTAAAGCCAATTAAGTACTTTTGAAGTGTACTGTTGTTATGTAGGAAATGCATCAGCCAATTTGCACATGAGTCAAATGACCAGATAATCTGTTTTTAGGTATTGGTTGAAGAATAAAAATTGACTCGGAAAGCAGGTAGAACTTCCCTGCTCTTCTTTCAATAGTAATACGGGATCTTTTACATCCGCCCGAGAGAGCAGACAGAGCCTCAGTTTAACCTATCATTTACAAGACAGCACCTCTGACAGTGCAGCACTCCCTCAGTATGGCATTGGAGTGTCAACCTAAATTATGGGCTGATGACTACAGTGGGACTTGAACCAAGAAGCTTCCAACAAAAAAGTTTACAAGCTGCAAATAAGTTTCCAGTTATATTGAACCATAAAGAAGAGAGCTCTCACCTGTATCGAGAGTGTTGAGTATCTGTTGCTCATGACCCTCACAGACAGCTGCCCGGATCAGAGGCCAGAGGCTGTTGTCTTTGCGAGCAAGCAGCGTACTCTGTACTTTACGCTGAGCCTGGGTGAGGAAGAGCTGCTGTCGCCAGGCGAGCTCAGCCTGTTGGTTCAGGCAGTTCAGGACCTCCCGTATTGACAGCCGCCAGGCCGACTGCCACTTCCTCAGAAACGGTCCTTTCTCTGATCCGAGGAACCACAGCACATCCTCCATCCCGATGGGCTCGGACATGTGGAAGACTGGGAAGAGCTGAGCATTCAGCAGGCACTGGTCATCTCCAAGAATGCCGGCATCCCACACCTCTTCTTTCCTATGAAAAGCAGAGGCATTTGACTCACTGTCTTGCATTTTTCCCTTACACCATTTCTCATGCGCCACTTGTTGGCTTGGGGGAGGACAGTGGACCTGTGCCCATACCATTCTGTAAGTACCTCCCCCACCAAGGCCGGCCAGGGTGACGTTCTCTTTGGTTGACCATCCTCTGTGTCAGCGATATCGGGCTCTAATTGATGCATCCTTCTGGTGATATAGCAAGAATCAGAATCAGACTGCACAGGAGTCATTGGTACAATTCCCTTATGTTGGAACATAGGAATTGCTAGATGAAAAAAAGACCACAGTCTGTCTTGTTTGCCTTCAACCATTCTGGTAGTCACAGCATGTATTGATGATGCAATAATTGTCTAATCATAGAAATCAATCCAGTGATGGACAGCTTTGGGAACCATAGGTCCAAAGTCACCTCTTCCTCTCAAACATGCTATACTTGCCTTGCATCATATCTCAAATTACTCATATATTGGATCCTGAAATATTATTTTCGGAAGGAAATCTATCGAATTTGCAGTGCAAATGTGCCAATAATTTATAACATGGCAGGGTTACCTCGCTATTTGGGCTCAATATTCACCTGACAGAGTGAGCTCAAAGCCCATGTCCTGCCTGCAACCCCGCCAGCCTGTGCTTCCTGGTACTTTTCACTTGTCTGAAATAATAACTTACGATGATATATCTCCCATCTTAGAAGATTGTTTTCTTTTTCAAAGCTTTCTCCACACTCCGCCGCCCACCCCCTCCCCTCCCCAAGCCACCACATTGATGTTCTCCTCTCCAGTACTACAGGCATTGACTCCTTTCTGGGGTATGACTCCATGGGCATCGGCAGCCCTGTGACACCTTATGTAAGTGGCCAATCTTTATTCAAGTCCAAGCTGTATTGGCAGGCTATTCAAGTGTAAGGGAATCACAGACAATCCTCACTCAACATTCATATATATGTCCCTCCATACTTGCATCTTGGCTGAGCTCAACTAACCTGGATCAGACCACAGATTGAACTGGTACCTTCTGCTCTGTATGGCTTTAGTACTGTGCTCGGCAGTCCCTTTACCCATTAGCTTGTCCTGGGGCTGGTAAATTCTCTGATAGGCCCTAATCAATTAAGAAAAACCCTAAGTTTGGCTTTGGATTCTTACACTTGCATTTTATGCAGCCCCTAATCCTTATCCCTTTTCACTCTTGTTTACAGGACTGGAATAACACTGAACCAGTGCACTGAACATAGGAACAGGAGTAAGCTATTCAGCCTCTTGACCCTGATCCGCCATTCAGTTATATCATGGCTGATCTGTACTATAACTTTTTTAACCGGCCTTGGTAAATATAATACCCTTACCTAACAAAAATCTATCCATCTCAGTTTTGAAATTTTCAATTGACCACTCACCTCAACAGCATTTTGTGGGAGAGAGTTCTAGATTTCCACTGGTCTGTGTGTGAAGAAGTGCTTCCTGACATCACCCCTGAAGACCCAGCTCTAATTTTAAGGTTATGCCCCCTTGTTCTGGACTCCTCGCCAATACTTTCTCCCTATCTACCCCAATGCATCAGCTCAGTGAGGAACTGCATTGGTCTTAATGCACAGTAAAATAACAGATGGCTTTCTCCTTTTTTCTCATCAAGGATATCTTCCTTCTTTTTTTGATTATATCCTTTTTAGTCCCCTTTGGCCATCTATCAATAACCAGGCGAGCTCCCCTCCCCCACACCAGGCCTTTGCCAAGATTGGTCTGAATTAACCACCATGATGTGCATAATGGGAGCCTGCAAATCTCTCTATCTGATCTCTCCTCCTGCTTTGGGGGATATGCCTAGCCTTCACTTTACACTTCACCAAGGCAGCACTGCTACTACTTAAAGGGATAGACAGGGTAGATACAGCTAAGATGTTTCCCATGGTTGGGGAGTCTAGAACCAGGGGACACAATTTCAAAATAAGGGGGAAGCCACTTAGGACAGAGATGAGGAAAAATTCCTTTAGTCAGAGGATTGTGAATCTTTGGAATTCTCTACCCCAGAGGGCTATGGAAGTTCAGTCATTGAGCATGTTTAAAGCAGAGATTGACAAATTTCTAAATACAAATGACATAAAAGGGTGGGAAAAAGGCATTGAAGTGGATGATCAGCCATGATCGTATTAAATGGTGGAGCAGGCTTGATGGGCTGAATGGCCTACTCCTGCTCCTATGTTCCGAAGATAGGGAACTCAACAGAGCGAGGGACTGAATCCACAATTGCCTGTTGGGCACCTTCTCTAACTCAGGGGACCAAGGATATATTTAAATCAGCAAATTATCCAAGTGACAAATTACATCCTATGTGACTGTAACAAAGGTAAACTTTCCCTCCTCATCCTTCTCGACCTGTCTGCAGCTGTTGACTCAGTTGACCTCACCATCCTCCTCCAACACCTCTCCACTGTCATGCAGCTGGATGGGACTGCATTCGCCTGGTTTCATTCTTATCGGTCTAATCATAGCCAGAGTATCCCTTGCAATGGCTTCCTGCTCTTGCACCGTTACCTCTAGTGTCCCACAAGGATCTATCCTTGGCCCCCTCCTATTTTTCATCTACATGCTGCCCCTTGGTGACATCATCCAAAAGCACAGCGTTAGTTTTGACATGTACACTGATGACACCCAGCTCCATCTCACCACCACTTCTCTTGACTCCTCCACTGTTGCTAAATTATCAGACGGCATACCTGACATCCAGTACTGGATGAGCAGAAATTTCCTGCAATTAAATACTGGGAAGACTGAAGCTTTTTTGTTTGGGCCCGCTCCAAACTCCATACTCCATTCTCTAGCTACCGACTTCATCCTGCTCCCTGATAACAGTCTGAGATTAAACCAGTCCGTTCGCAACCCTGGTCTCTCATTTGACCCAGAGATGAACTTCTGACCTCATATTCACGCCATCACTAAGACTGCCTATTTCCACCTCTGTAACATTGCCCGACTTTGCCCATGTCTCAGTTCATCTGTCGCTGAAACTCTCATTTATGCCTTTGTTATCTATAGACTTGACTATCCAACACTCCTGGCTGGATTACCACATTTCACCCTCTGTAAACCTAAGGTCATCCAAAACTCTGCTGCCTGTGCTATGACTCGCACCAAATCCTGTTCATTTATCACCCTGTTCTCGCTGATCTACACTGGCTCCCGGTTAAGCAACGTCTTGATTTTAAATTCTAATCCTTGTTTTCAAATCCCTCCATGGCCTCACCTCTCCCTATCTCTATCTCTGTAATCTCCTCCAGCCCCACACCCCTCGCAGCTACCTGAACTCCTCTAATTCTAGCCTCTTGAGTATCCCTGATTTTAATTGTTCCATCACTGGTGGATGCGCCTTCAGTTGCCTAGGCCCCAAGCTCTGGAATTCCCTCTCTAAACCTCTCCGATTCTCTACCTCGTTTTCCTCATTTAAGACGCTCCTTAAAACCTACCTCTTTGACCAGGTTTTTGATCATCTGACCTAATATGTCCTTATGTGGCTTGGTGTCATATTTTGTTTTATAATGCTCCTGTGAAGTGCCTTGGGACATTTTATTATGTTAAAGGTGCTATAAAAATCTAAGTTGTTATTGTAGCAGAGAACACTGAGAATACAAATCTAATGGATTAATACCTATCTTCCAGCCAACACAAAGAAAATCTCTTACACTAAAACAAGTAGCCCTCCAGCCCCAAGAGATTCCGTTTAATCAGCGAGTAGCTGAGCCATACTGATCAGGATTGTTCGAACTAATACGCCAGGTGTCCAGTGATGTACCGCAGGGACCGGTGCTGTGTCCCTTGCTGTTTGTAGTGTACATTAATGATTTAGATGGTGAACATAGGAGGTATGATCAGTAAGTTCGCAGATGACAGGGAAATTGATGGTGTCGTAGATAGTGAGGAGGAAAGCCTTAAATTACAGGATGATATAGATGGGCTGGTAAGATGGGCAGAGCAGTGGCAAATGGAATTTAATCCTGAGAAGTGTGAGGTGATGCATTTTGGGAGGACTAACAAGGCAAGGGAATATACAATGGATGGTAGGTCCCTAGGAAGTACAGAGGGTCAGAGAGACCTTGGTATACTTGTCCATAGATCACTGAAGGCAGCAGCACAGGTAGATAAAGGTAGTTAGGAAGGCATATGGGATACTAGCCTTCAGTAGCCAAGGCATTGAATATAAGAGCAGGGAGGCTATGATGGAGCTGTATAAAACGCTAGTTAGGCCACAGCTGGAGTACTGTGTACAGTTCTAGTCACCACACTATAGGAAGGATGTGATTGCACTGGAGAGGGTGCAGAGGAGATTCACCAGGATGTTGCCTAGGCCGGAGCATTTCAGCTATGAAGAGAGACTGGCTAGGCTAGGGTTGTTTTCTTTAGAGCAGAGAAGGCTGAGGGGGGACCTGATTGAGGTATACAAAATTATGAGGGGCATAGATAGGGTAGATAGAAAGAAGCCCTTTCCCTTAGTGGAGGTGTCAATACCCAGGGGGCATAGATTTAAGGTAAGGGACAGGAGGTTTAGAGGGGATTTGAGGAAAAACCTTTTCACTCAGAGGGTGGTTGGAATCTGGAACACACTGCCTGAAGGCAGGAACCCTCACAACATTGAAGAAGTATTGAGATGAGCACTTGAAATGCCATTTCATACAAGGCTACAGGCCAAGTGCTGGAAAATGGGATTAGAATAGATAGGTGCTTGATGGCCGGCACAGACACGATGGGCCTGTTTCTGTGCTGTATAACTCTATGACTCTACAAGGGGACTACAATGGCCTCAGTGCCCCACTGTCAGGGAGGCAAAATAGACCTAGAACCTGATGAAAGGTTATTGACCTGAAACATTAACTCTCTTTCTCTCTCCACCATTGCTGCCTGACCTGCTGAACATTTCTGGCATTTACTGTTTTTATTTCAGATTTCCACAGTATTTGCTTTTGTAGACCTAGGACCTGCTGCTGATCATTACCCAGTAATTCCTACTGGGACGAGCGAGCTTCTGGGTGAAGACAGGACGAGGAGCAGCTTAGATGCCCACTATGGCCTTGGCTTACACATGTATAATGGTTTCTTGTGTGAGGTACCAGAGAGCACCTGTGAAACTGCACTCCACCAAGGAGTCAACAAATTTTAGAAATGGAAAGGGCATGAGCAGGGACCAAGACTTGTGTCGGGAAAAGGAAAATGTAAATGAAAATAAATATTTTGCCAGTGGTCAGTGAATCATTTTCCTGGCCTGTGCCAAGACAGTGGGAGCCAATTGCAAATGGCAGTCTCTCTCAAAGGTGGCACTTCGCTTCTCTCTGGATGGAATGCTCCCTTTCTCAGTCATGTTGTCAGACTCAGTCCTGAATGGGAAGAGAATGGTAAATCAGGTCTTTCATGCGTCAGTCTCAGGTCTTTGATAAATCTGCAACCTTTCACCACCTAGAAGGACAAACGCAGCAGGTGCCTGGGAATACCACAACCTCCTGGTTCCCCTCCAAAGCACACAACATCCTGACTTGGACAGATATAACCGTCCCTTTATTGTGACTGGGTCAAAATCCTGGAACTCCCTACCTAACAACACTTTGGAAATACCTTCCCCACATGGACGACTACGATTAAAGAAGGACCACCACCACCTTCTCAAGGGCAACGAGGGCTGGGTGATAAATGCTGGCCTTGCCAGCAATGCCCACATCCCAAGAATGAATTTTTAAAAAAAGTTATGGAACACAATTAATAGCACCTTATCTCTAGTCATCTTTGACTATAGTATGCTGATTGCCAAAGGAAACCAGATGAAGAGAGACATTTAAGGGTAAGTTTAAGGAAATCTTGATGAGCACTGTACTCCAGGAACACATAATCGGAAACTACAGGTGGATTGCTGGCGGTTTTCCAATGTGAGTCCGTTCTTCACAAGGCCCCAACTCACCAAATTGCCCCTTTAAGGTAACTGGCAAAAGAACCAAAGGGGGAGATAGAAGTGTTTTTACACAGCATGTTGTTGTGATCTGGAATACACTGCCTGTGAGGATGGTGCATTCAATTACAACAGTAACTTCCAACAGAGAATTGGATAAATACTTGAAAAGGAAAAATTAGTAGTAACATAGGGAAAGACCAAGGGAGTAAGACTGTTCCATGAAGGGCTGAATGGCCTCCTTCTGTGTGCTGTACAGTTCTATGATTTTACCTGTAGATCTTCCAACATTTTTTACAAACAGTGCACAGCAAGCAAGGGAATGCATGGGTCAGCCTTACTTTATTCCCGTCCTTTCAAAGAACCCGGCCCAAGGAACGTTCAGGAAGGTTGAGGAATCACTGGTGATAGGCGCCTGTTAGAGAACAGCACAAAGTACGATTAGTTCTACGTTTCAGAACAGTTCAGGGCAGGCTAAGTAAAGAGTTACAACACGTCCAGAAAGGGTTGGACTTGTATTGAGCAGATTGAGTTCATAGAGACCTAAAGGTGAAATAGTAACAGGCACTGCGATTGATTAAACGTATGGGTACCATATTTAGCTACATCCAAAACTGCAGCAATTTAGCTCTAGGGTTTCAGTCCAGGAGTGAATTTTCAGTTCCATGCTACTATCTCTCTCCTTAACATCTTACTGTCTGCATTTCAGGCTCATACTCATGTTAAACTAGCAAAGAAAGTAATTTGAGGGGAATGCTTTAGCTGGTGTACTGGAAATAGACCCGTCCATGTTTTCTTCACTGCTGATGAAAATTCTTTGAAACCCCACGTTGTCATGGTCCTGTAGTTTTTTTTCCTCCGGGGAATATGCAGTTTGCCTTTAAGGCTTGCAAAGGATCAGTATTGCTTTAAGAACTAGCAGACCTCCAGAGTTACCAAGAATGTGCACTTTCGTTACCTTGGATACAGCTATTTGGAGATTGCAATTCAAAGGGTGCATTCTCATTACCATGGATACAGCCACTGGGATTGAGTATCAAGCGATACATTTGTTACAATTCAATTTTGAACTGGATTTTTAGTTGAAGACAGCCTGTTCTAACAGAGTACACAGACAGACTGCTGGGGTTAGCACCTGGAAAAAGAGCTCTGAACCATTTAAACTGAAGGAGAGAATTTTAGTCTGTTTAATTATTACAACCTCTCAAAATTCCCCCAAAAAGTCAAGCCAAAACAGAGATCTCTGATAATTTAAACTGAAGGAGGGGAAGTTAGACTGTGACAATTTTTTATCCCTCAAAAACTCTAAAGTCAGATTTATTCTAATGAAAGTGTCTGCAAGTTGTTAATTGTTGAAAAGGAGAAGGAAAGCATCACTTACTGCTGGAATTAGACTACGGATTGTTCTACTGTTAAATAACTTTTTTTCCCATCGGATGGCTGAGGATTTCAAGCAACATTGGACTGTAAATTTGCAAGGACTCTAATTTTTTCAATTTTAAATGTTGTTTATATCTTCATAGTGTTTAAGAATTTAGTTTTTTAAATTAAACAGTTAATTTTTTGATTTAAAGACACCTGGTTTGGTTAGTCTTTGGAATTCTCTTCCTCAAAAGGCAGTGGAAGCAGAGTCTTTGAATATTTTAAGGCAGAGGCAGATAGATTCTTGATAAGTAAGGGGGTGAAAGGTTGTCAGGGTAGGTGGGAATGTGGAGTAATCAGTTCTGCCATGAACTTATTGAATGGTGGAGCAGGCTCGAGGAGTCGAGTGGCCTACTCCTGCTCCTAATTCGTATGTTCGTATCTCTGTCTTAAAAGGGAGACCCCTTATTTTGAAACTGTGCTCTCTTGTTCTAGAGACATCTACCCTGTCAAGCATCCTCCGAATCTTATATGTTTCAAGAAGACCACCTCTCATTCTTCTAAACTTCAATGAGTATAGGCCCAACCTGCTCAACCTTTCTAAACCCTTCATCCCAGGAATCAGCCTAATGAACCTTCTCTGAATTGATTCCAATGTAAGTATATCCCTCCTTAAATACGGAGACCAAAACTGTACACTGTACTCTAGGTGTGGTCTCACCGATGTCCTGTACAGTTTTAGCAAGACTTCATTACTTTTATACTCCAACCCCTTGCAATAAAGGCCAACATTCCATTTGCCTTCGTAATTACTTGCTGTAAAGAAAGAAACAGTGGAACAACAGAGAAAGGGGGTGAATTACTGTCAAACCAGCCACAGAGAGACAAAGAGAAGTGAAGAAAAGATTGGACAAAGAGAGAAAAAGAGACAAAGGAAAAGTAGGAAAGCAATGTAAAAAATTTAAAACATGGCATTTTTAAAATCTCCAATAATTTACAACATGTAGGCATGAGACTTTAAAGATTAAATTGCTCACTTTCTGGGCCAGAGAGGTTGAATGGCATTACATTAACAGTTATTCATGACAAGGGTACTTAACGCTGTTAATTATGAGCCCTATATTTCTGTGGCAAGTTTAATGGGCAATCAATGTGCAAATCCAGCAAGCGCTTAAAAATAACAGAGAGGCCAAGGATGAAGGAAGTGGTGGAGCAGAGTAAATCAACATGCAAGTTTTGGAGATTTGCAACTCATGACATACCTCTTAATCTCCTGAATTCGTTGGCTGATTTGCACATTAATAAGTGTGAATGGTTAGCAGCTTATTTTTCCAGCAAGAAAATTGGCCCATTGTGTATGAAATAAACAATGGTGTTTTGAGGTGAAGGAAAGCTGGAGCCATACGATGTATGCTTCAATACAAGATTCTTTCCCTTCAGATTTTGTCCCCTTTCCCCCCTGAACGTACCACCCCTTTGCTGGACTGTAGTCTTACTGGCACAGAATCAGGGGTCAGCAACGTGTCCATGGTGAAAATTTTGAGGTCCATAACTTGTAATTTAAATGTCTTGCTTCAAGGCTGCATGGTTGTCCAACATAAGGTGCACCAAAGGTTTCCATCCGACCCGCGGACCAAAATCTGGTCTGCCAAAGATTTCCATCTGGCCCATGGACCAAAATCTGGCATGCCAAAGGTTTCCATCCGGCCCGCGGATGGAAACTGTTGGAATGTCAGGCACCTTGGTGGGCAGCTACAGGTTTGTGAAAACCCCGTTCCCAAAAGACATGGCTGCACCCAGCGGAGAGGCAGTGTTCACAGCCTGCTTCTATTATCTGCATTTATGGTCAGTGCACAGGTGGGGAGCGGGGAACAGGGAGACACATAGAACAAGAGCAAGGAGAGAGACAGAAAGTGGGCGGGGGAGAGAGACACAGGAAGAGAGTGAGGGAGAGTGACACAAGGAGAGAAGGGAGAAAGAGACGGGGGGGGGGAAGAGAGACACGGGGGGGGGGGGGGTGCGGAAGAGAGACACGGGGGGGGGTGGAAGAGAGACACGAGGTGGGGAAAGAGACACAGGAAGAGAGTGGGGTGGGGGGGGGAGGGAAGAGAAGCACAGGTGGAAAGGTGGGGAGAGAGACACAGGGAGAGAGGGGAGAACAGGGACACAGAGAGGGAGGAGGAGAGTCACAGGGAGAGAAGGATGAGAAAGATGGGGAGAGAGACATGGGTGGGGGGCGAGGGAGACACAGGGATGGGGGGAGAAAGACACGGGGGGAAAGAGACACGGGGAGAGAGACAAAGGAAGGAAGGGGGGAGAGAGGAGAGAGAGAAACAGAGGGATAGCACAGGGAGAGACACAAAGGGGACAGGGAGACAGAGAAAGGGGACAGGGAGACAGAGAGAGGGGAGAGAGAGAGAGAGAGGAGAGAAAGAGATCAAGATCACTCCTGACAGATGGGCATCTATCCGGAATACTCTGCATCTTTACATCAAGTGTGCAGGCAGGGATTGAGTACTTGTACAAGCAAAGAATGTGAGGTATCTTACTAAATTAGTGTCCAACACAGTGACGAGAAAGTAAGTCAATAAATTAGTCTTCTCATTTAAAACTTCTTCACAAAAATGCACATTTGTTGTTGTGATTAATAGCAAGACAAATTTTTAATGTCTTTATCGTTCCGAAATTTTCCCACTGGCCCCCTATGTAGGACAAAAATTGTAATATGGCACCCCCATGCGAAAAGTTTGGACCCCTGCTCCAAGCCTTTAACCTATTGTTTCAAAATACCCTAGCAGCTAGATTATTTTAAAACACAATTTTAAAGGCTTGTGTTATGTAAACTCATTTAAAAATGGTAAAAGACACTTAGGGAATGTCTCGATTTCTATGCTCTGGCATGCATTACTTTCACTTGGGACACAGCTTAGTGACATGTTGAAAGTTGTTGGACTTTAACTTCTATATAAATGTCGCAATTCCGCCGCAATCCATTTGGTATCACATTGTTCCAGAACTTGTATTGAGGGGAAAACAGGCAAGAAAATCCAAGGAATCTCAAGAAGTCAGTACTGTAAGTTCCTCATGAATACAAGAGTACAGTGTAATGGGGCTGAGTGACATTGGCAAAAACAGGATGCTGCTGACCCATATAAAATAATAAGTAAATGTAATGTAACAGATCGCTTTAATAAATCTTAATCTGTGATGAACTGTCAACGATTCCTTAACAAAATCTATGCTGCATTTGCAGTTTTAAAAACTGTCGGGGAAGACAAAGTAAAAATGTATTATGTTGCAATGACCATGTTAGAAACTGTCAATAACTGATTTCTTTTGCTGTGAATGAAGTTAAAGGACAAGTTTTACAAGTATGTCAAAGATCAGTAACTATCCAGTTTGAGGGCAGATAACCTGAGCAGCTAACATCATTTGAAAGTTGCCTGTATCATACCACTACATTACTTTAAAAATGCACCTATGTTAATAGGTAAAAGATTTGGCTTGGACATAAATTGGTTAGTCTGGAGTACAATCTTACAGATAGTGACTAAACATCTTGTAACTAAAGAGCATGTTAGAGCTGAATCAGAACTGACAGTGATAGACTGAGATATAAACATAAGCGAATTTAAGAGAAGCAGTTTATTGGAGGAACTGAAGGGCGCTCTTTATTTGTAATTGTGCTTATCTAATTTTGTCACTAGCTTTGGTGGCCAAATGCCAATTTTTCCATGAGAGATTCTGTTGTTTCTGTATTTTAGCGTCCAGGATCTAGTTTAACAGCCTGTCAAGGTGAATAAACTAGTCTTGGATCCCTGCTGATAATCTTTCTGTCCCACTCTGCTTTTCTGTTCTACATGACTCTTCTGAAGTACTATCTGCTCCACCCTATAAAATTCTCCTGATTTGGAGATCACTGCCCTTTTGACAGGCTGCCCTGTCTTCAGACACATATTACAAGCAGGTGCAGAAGTTGCACAAATATTGACCATCACGGGTTAAATTATCTTGTGACAACAGTAGTGCGGGAAATGGACTGAATTCCTATTACTGATTTTTCTTCTGCCTCACCTCATTAGCCACAATAACAATCCTCTCCTCAAGTTTCGTGCTTTATTGGATGAATTTGCACTCCTGACACAGTGCGAATCCACAGACGTTATCTGATCCATCCACTGCCCTGTGACATGATGTAGCTAGCTCTATTCTGTCAACAAAAGTAATTCTCATTGGCATTGCATACTGTGTTTTGCTTGCTAGATAGTTAATACATTTGTGCTGCTCTCCTTTGATATTTGTATGTTTAGCTACTTTATTTATCGAGAGAAATGTGTTTTAAATCAGACTGTGTTTTGATGATATTAGGTTGGCTATACACTTTAAATACACATTAACTGCCCCCATGTCCGTGGCTGAGTCAATAATTTTGTCAAATGTCCATGGTGCAACATGTCAGTGCTTATCCCTGCGCAGAAACCTTTCTGAGCCTCATACACGGATGCCCCAGAAAGCACGTGCCACCAGATAAGCTGACTGTGGAAAGCATCACAATGCTGTCCTCAGATATGGACACATGGGCACAAATGGGAGACAATTTGGCACTAAATAGGTCACATGAATGGGAGAGTTGGAAATGCCATTTTTGGTGCAGTATGGGACACTATTCTGAGTTTAGGGGGTTCAGGCAGGTTGTTGGAGTAGAGAAAATTTTACTCTGCATCCAAGTGCACTATGGTACTGAATGTTATAAATAATGACATCCTTCACCCCAAACACTGCAGGATTCTTCAAGGTCCAGTTATCTGACTAGCACATACTACACCTGCAGATCATCCTGGCGTCCCATGATGCTGAAAATCTTCAGTTTCAGGTCTCTCAGCTTGATGTGGTGCCCCTGGATGATCACATCACAGAGCTGGTACTGGCAGAGTACAGCTGACGACATTCGATCCACTCCCGAAAGAAGACAACCAGAGCTTAAATTAATGGACCCCTGGCAAAAAACAGCAAGGATTATCCTTAGGAAAGCCATTGAAAACAGCTGTCTCAATATCATAATTTCCTTAGCAGTGTCAAACACCCTCCTATTTTTAATGCCTTTATTTTGTGTTATTTGCTGTTTTATTATTACCCCAGTTCCTCTCCTTTTCTCATCTCCTTTCCCCAAAGTGCTGAATAACACTGTGATACCATTGTGTGTAGGCTACCAGCCTCCCAGCACTTCACCAACATGGTCATTCTCCATGTGCGAGCTCAAGCAGCGAGGGTTAACTAGCTGCTCAACCACAGGAGGGAGCATAGGGGAGTGTCACAACAATGCCTCATCCCGTCTTCACACACTTGCATCTTCCAGCAGAAGTCAATGGCAGCAGTGAGGAGCAGGAGCCAGGTTGGTTTCTCCCCTCCCTACTTCAGGGTTACTGAGACCAACTGTGACACCTTTAGAAGGTTGTGGGTTCAAGTCCTAATCCAGAGATTTCAGCACAGAATCTGGGCTGATATTTCAGCACAATACTGAAGGATGAGACATGAAACTAATTTTGCCCTCTCAGGTGGATGTAAAAGATCCCACAGCACTATTTTGAAGAGCAGGGGAGTTCTCCTTGGTGTCCTGGCCAGGGGTCAGGAACGTGTCCATACACAGACACCAGTGTCTGTGGTAAAAATGTTGAGGTCTGTGGTTTCCATCCAGCCCACCAATCCAGTGACCGAGCTTTGATTGACAGCTCTCCTATTAAAGTGTACTTCAGGCAGAAGGGGTAGGCAGGACCTGCATCTGATGGACAGCAGATACCTGTCTGTGATTGGTCACTGTCTGTGACTGACAGCACGCTGCTTAAGCAGACTGAGTGATCATTGGCAGTTTGCAGCGCAAGCGCGTTGGGATCGGTCGCCCCTGCTGTATTCATGCGGTTTAGGGAGTGAGCGGGATCAGCTGCTGTGAGGGAGAGAGAGACCGAGGGGAGAGCAGGAAATGGGCCAGCACATAGCCGTGGGGCAGAGTGACGCTGAGGGAGCAAGCTGAGAGTCAGGCAGCCCTTTAAACAAGCTCAGGCCCGGAGACGGAGGGAGAGCGAGCGCGGTGGGGTGGGGGGAGGGGAGAGATTGGGGGCCGGCAAGAAAGATGGACGAGGGGGGAGGTAAGCGAGATGAGTGAGAGAGATAAACACAGAGGGGAGTGAGAGAGGGGGGAGAGGTAGACACAGAGAGGGGGAAGAGAGAGATAAACACAGGGAGGAGGCGAGAAAGACACACAGAGGGAAGAGAGGGGGTAGAGAGATACAGACACAGAGAGAAGGGAGAGAGATATGCACAGGGAGAGAGGGGAGATAGACACACAGAGGGAAGAGAGATAGACACACAGAGGGAAGAGAGAGGGGGTAGAAAGATACAGACACAGAGAGGGGGGAGAGAGAGATAAACACAGGGAGGGAGGAGAGATAGACACACAGAGGGGAGAGAGGGGGTAGAGAGATACAGACACAGAGAGGGGTTACAGATACAGACACAGAGAGGGGTTAGAGATACAGACACAGAGAGGGGTTAGAGATACAGACACAGAGAAGGGGGTAGAGATACAGACATAGAGAGGGGGTAGAGATACAGACACAGAGAGGGGGTAGAGAGATACAGACACAGAGAGGGGGTAGAGAGATACAGACACAGAGAGGGGACAGAGAGATACAGACACAGAGAAGGGACAGAGATACAGACACAGAGAAGGGACAGAGATACAGACACAGAGAAGGGGTAGAGATACAGACACAGAGAGGGGGTAGAGATACAGACACAGAGAGGGGGTAGCGATACAGACACAGAGAGGGGGTAGCGATACAGACACAGAGAGGGGGTAGAGAGATACAGACACAGAGAGGGGTTACAGATACAGACACAGAGGGGTTAGAGATACAGACACAGAGAGGGGACAGAGAGATACAGACACAGAGAAGGGACAGAGAGATACAGACACAGAGAAGGGGTAGAGATACAGACACAGAGAAGGGTTAGAGATACAGACACAGAGAAGGGGGTAGAGATACAGAAAGAGAGGGGGGATAGAGATACAAACACAGAGAGGGGGTAGAGAGATACAGACACAGAGAGGGGGTAGAGAGATACAGACACAGAGAGGGGGTAGAGAGATACAGACACAGAGAGGGGACAGAGAGATACAGACACAGAGAGGGGGTAGAGAGATACAGACACAGAGAGGGGACAGAGAGATACAGACACAGAGAAGGGACAGAGAGATACAGACACAGAGAAGGGACAGAGATACAGACACAGAGAGGGGGTAGAGAGATACAAACACAGAGAGGGGGTAGAGAGATACAGACACAGAGAGGGGGTAGAGAGATACAGACACAGAGAGGGGGTAGAGAGATACAGACACAGAGAGGGGACAGAGAGATACAGACACAGAGAGGGGGTAGAGAGATACAGACACAGAGAGGGGACAGAGAGATACAGAGAAGGGACAGAGATACAGACACAGAGAAGGGTTAGAGATACAGACACAGAGAGGGGGTAGAGATACAGACACAGAGAGGGGGTAGAGATACAGACACAGAGAGGGGGTAGAGATACAGACACAGAGGGCTGAACTTTATTCTCGCACCGCTCGGAGCGGCGGCGGGTGAAACAAATGGTGGCCCGCATGCACGGGCTGTGCACTGCCATATCGCTGCGATCTACCACCCGTGGCTCAAGATAATACGCCAGTCGGGCTGCCCCCACCCGCCCCCGCCACCAAACAATCATGTGGTCGGGGCGGGCTCTGTGACGCTGGCAATATCAGCAGCTGCCTGTGCACAGGCGCTGGTGCCATTTTTAAAGGGCAGCCAGACCTGCTAACTTTAAATATTTAAAACTGTACCCTATAATACACAGCAATAAAAAATATTGCCCCCCCCCACCAAATAACACTTACAGATAATAGTTTCCCTTCACCCCCCAGCAAAGACATATGCAAGAATTGACCTCCCCCCGACCCCCAAACTGTTCAAAGTGCAGAGGTTACCCCTTTGTGCCCTCTCCTACACTATTAGTGCACATTTGGCCCTGTACCAACACCCCCCCCCCCACAACACTACACTGAAAATCCTACGTACCCCCCTTCCCCACCTCAGTGGCGCCAGCCTTTCCTAAACAGGAAAGTGAAGGGACGAGTGTGCTGGCTGCCGCTCAGAAGATCCCGGGCAGTAGGTAAGATCGCTGACAATTTTATTTAAATGTATCCATTTTCCTAATTTACATATTCAAAGCTGGGTCCTATCGCCCAGTGGCGAGAGTGCCGCCATGGAGCCTCGCCACTGCTGGGAAGATCGGGCCCAGCATTCTTGGCTTTGGGCTCCATGGCAGACCGCTGCCGGTACAATCTTCCAGGCCCCCCAGTCATGGATCTCGATGTCGGGACCTCAACAATATTCAGCCCAGAGAGTGGGGAGAGAGATGGACACAGAGAGGGGGAAGAGAGAGAGGGGATGAGAGATAGACACAGAGAGCAGAGAGAGAGATAAGCACGGAGGGGAGAGAGAGATGGACACAGAGTGGAGAGAGAGAGATGGACACAGAGAGCAGAGAGAGAGATAAGCACAGAGGGGAGAGAGAGATGGACACAGAGAGGGGAGAGAGAGATGGACACAGAGAAGGGAGAGAGAGATGGACACAGAGAGGGGAGAGAGAGATGGACACAGAGAAGGGAGAGAGAGATGGACACAGAGAGGGGAGAGAGAGATGGACACAGAGAGGGGAGAGAGAGATGGACACAGAGAGGGGAGAGAGAGAGAGAGAGAGGGGAGAAAGAGATAGACAGAGAGGGGAAAGAGGGAGGAGGAGAGAGAGATAGACTCCAGAAGAGGGAGAGAGACAGAGAGGGGAGAGAGAGGAGAGATAGACACAGAGAGGGGAGAGGAATGGACACAGAGAGGGAGAGAGAGAGAGAGGAGAGAAAGAGATCGAGATCACACCTGATAAATGGACATCCATCTGAATTCTCTGCATTGCTACATCAAGCATGTGGCAGACACTGACTACATGCGCAAGCGAAAACAATGCCAGGCATCTCACTAAATCGGGAAAAATGTGACTTCGGTGGCATTCGGTTGGCTATACACTTTATACACAGATTAATTGGCCCCATGTCCACGGCTCAGTCAATAATTTTGTCAAATGTCTGTCTACAACATGTTGGTGCTTATTCCTGGTCCTGGCCAATATGTGTCCCTCACACAACATCGCTAAGACAGATTATCTGGTCATTATGACCATTCTGTTTGTGGGAGCTTGCTGTGTGCAAACTGATTGCCATGTTTCTTTAAAAACAATGTCTTTAAAATTATGAAAACGTTTGATAGGGTAGATGTACAGAAGATGTTCCCACTTGTGGGAAACCCAAAACTAGGTTTCATACAGATAAGACTTTTTAAAATTCATTCACAGGATGTGGGTATTGCTGGCTATGCCAGCATTTATTGCCCATCCCTAATTGCCCTTGAGAAGATGATGGTGAGCTGCCTTCTTAAACTGCTGCAGACCTTGGGGTGTAGGTACACCCACAGTGCTGTTAGGAAGGGAGTTCCAGGATTTTGACCCAGCGACAGCAAAGGAACGATGACGATATAGTTCCATGTCAGGATGGTGTGTGGCTTGGAGGGAAATTTGCAGGTTGTGGTGCTCCCATGCATCTGCTGCCCTTGTCCTTCTAGGTGGTAGAGGTTGCAGGTTTGGAAGATGCTATCGAAGGAGCCTGAGTGAGTTTCTGCAGTGCATCTTGTAGATGGTACACACTGCTGCCACTGTTTGTCGGTGGTGAAGGGAGTGAATGTTGAAGGTGGTGGCTGGGGTACCAATCAAACGGGCTGCTTTGTCCTGGATGGTGTCAAGCTTCTTGAGTGTTGTTGGAGCTGCACCCATCCAGGCAAGTGGTAAGTATTCCATCACACTCCTGACTTGTGCCTGGTAGATGGTGGACATGCATTGGGGAAACAGGAGGTGAGTTATTCACCGCAGAATTCCCAGCCTCTGACCTGCTCTTGTAACTGCCTTTATGTGGCTGGTCCAGTTCAGTTTCTAGTCAATAGTAACCCCTAGGATGTTGATGGTGGGGGATTCAGTGATGGTAATGCCACTGAACATCAAGGGGAGATGGTTAGATTCTCTCTTGTTTGAGATGGTCATTGCCTGGCACTTGTGTGGTGTGAATGTTACTTGCCACTTATCAGCCCAAACCTGTATGTTGTCCAGGTCTTGCTGCATATGGACATGGGCTGCTTTAGTATCTGAGGAATCGTGATAGTCACCAATAAATGCAATTCGGAATTCAGGAGCAATTTCTTTATCCGGACTGGTTAGAATGTAGAATTCACTATCACATAGAGTGGTTGAGGCAAATATAATAGATACATTCAAGGCAAAGCTGAATAAGTATATGAGGGAGAAAGGAATAGAAGGATATGCTGATAGGGTCAGGAGAAGTAATGTGGGAGAAAGCTCACGTGGAGCAGAAACCTGTTGGGCTGAATGGTCTGTTTCTATGCTGTAAATTCTATTTAATTTAAATATATGTGAGTAAATACGGAGTGAAATCATTGGGGACTTATAAAAGAATACACAGGAACATTTTTCTCTGATGGGAATTGGAGAGACTCGGTCACAGCCAGAGTTTACCTGTAGGTGGCAGTGTTGGATAACACAATCTGGATCGACTGTGATCTCCCCATCTAGCAGGCTATTGATGACAGAACAGTCCTCGTTCAACAGAGCAGGGTGCTTAAAAAAGCAAACAAATCGTGTAAGACCATAAACGTCATCTTTTTGTTTTCTATCAAACTGAACTAGATGATGAATCCCAAGCACATCTTGGATTTCAGCAAAGCTATCAACATTAACAATAACAATTTGCATTTATATAGCACTTTTAATGTAGTGAAACATCCCAAGGTACTTCACAGGAGAGTAATGAGACAAAATGTAACATCAATCCACGTAATGAGATATTAGGACAGATGACCAAAAGTTTGGCAGAAGAGGTAGGTTTTAAGGAGCATCTGAAAGAAGAGAGAGGTGGAGAGGTTTAGGGAGCAAATTCCAAAGCTTAGGACCTTGACAACTGCAGGTACAGCCACCAATGGTGCAGATGCATCAGACCAATCCTGGGGGAGGTAGGGAAATTATTTTGTTGCTATGAGTGTGGGATAGCCCAGCCTCCATGGTTTTCCCCTCCTTTCTGGTGACAGGGAGAAAGAGGGAGGTTGAGAATTACCAGTGCGTGTGAGACCGCCACCCTGAGGTGGGAGAGGGCGGGAGGCTGCAAGGTCAGCCAGGAGCCTCCAACTGAATGTGAGCCAGTTTTTGGATTTGTTGTATTTTGAAGCTGATGCAAAAATGTAAACAAATAGTACTGCTCAAATTTTGGTTGGTTAATTTCGATTGTGGAATAAACCAGGTGATGATTTTGTCAGCTGGTTACAATGACAATACTGAGGCAGGACTTGTCCCCTTAGGTAGGAGAGATGATTAATTTCTATAAAGCAACACTAACAGAGGTGCTCAGCTCATGTTCTCAGTCAAATATGGCTTGTGGCATTGGAGACTACAAACATCGCACATACTGCTGCGAGTAGGAATTTGAGCTCTTCAGCTCTGTAAGTGCCACTCCATTCTTTAAGGGAGAGAGAGAAACCAGATATGTTTGTTTAACACCAGTTGTGGGGAAGTTACTGAAATCTACCAGACGAATGACTGAGCACTTAGACATTATTAGTTGATCAAAGAGAGTCGTCATTTGTGAAGGTTACATTTAATTAATCCAGTTGAATTATTTGAAGAGGCCATAAACATGCTGGACAGAGGCTTGCGAAAAGCAGTCAATGTGGTTTGTACTAGAGATTATTAGCAAAAATAAGAATGCAATAAATTGAAAGCAACCTTGTGACTTGGGTTGGTAATTGATTGGGAGGGAGGAAACAGAGGGGTAAAGTTCTCTGACTGGTGGGATGTGGCAATGGTGTTCCTCAGTGATCTGCACTGGGGCCTCAGCTTTTCAACATATATATTCATGATTTAGATGAAGGAATAGAGCTGTATATCCAAGTTTGCAGATGACAAAAAATGAGGAAGCACAGTAGGTGTTGGGGACGGTAGCAGGTAGTTACAAAGGGACAAAGACAGATTAAGTGAGCGGACAAAAGTGTGGCTGATGGGGTTCAATGTGGGGAACTGTGAGATCACTTTGGATCCAAGAAAGACAAATCAGAATATTTTCTTAATGCTGAGAGACTAGGAGCTGTGGAGGAGTGAAGTGATTTATGTGGCTACGGTAGTGCACAGATACAAGTAATCAAAAAAGCTAATGGAATGTTTGTCTTTATCTCAAAGGAATTGAAAAGGGTGGAAGTGATGCTTCAGTTGTATACAGCCTTGGTCAGACCCCATCTGGAGTACTGCACTGAGTTGTGGGCACCCATTTCATAATAAGTACCATGGATATATTGTTCTGGGAGGGAGTATAGCCTCAATTGCCAGAATGATACCAGGACTTAAAAGAAGAAATTATGAGGAACGGTTACATAAACTTGGTTTTATTGTCTTGAGTTTAGAAGATTGAAGGGTGATCCACTTGAGGGGCAGTGTTTCCCTGTGGGCTTCAAGACCCTGCTGTCAGGCTCAAATGGGGGTTAGGGTCAGAAGCCCACACTCTGTAGGAAACAGCCACTCAATGTGATTTTCCCTGGAGCAGTCAATTAATGGCCAGAGGGTGGCCTCACCATCCAATTAAGGATGGAGGCAGGCTCTTGAAGCTGGAAGGCCAATCAGAGGCCTTCCAGCTTGAAGGCAGCAATAGGATGCCATGGCAGGTAAGTGAGGGAGAGGGTGCTTCAAAATGGAGGTTTCCCCACTCCAATATTTTTAAATTGAAATAAAAAATGACCTATGCAGCCGAACCACCACCTCTAAGTCTACCTGGAGCACTGGACCTCTGGGTCTGCCACTGGGAGGCCACCTCCAGGCAGTTAAACAGGCCCCTCCACCTCCAGGAACCTGAAGGCCTATTGGAAAAACCCAGTCGGCCTCCTTCAGTTGTCTTTAGTGGTCATTAATTAGTTTAATCAGATACCCACCTCATGCGGATGGATAGCCCTGCCGTCCCCACATCCAGCCTCCAGAAAAATGGCCTGAGAGCGGGACACAACTGGGGAACCAGCATGCCGTTGGGTGACGTTATTTTGAGCGCCTGCCCGCCTCTGCTCCTGGCCCCGGAAGGGGCTTAAAATCCAGCCCAAGGTGTTTAAATGATAAAAGGAATTGATATGGTAGATATAAAGAAGCGATTTACACTGGTGGGGGGAATCCAGAACAAAATCTTAATATTATAGCCAAGCCATTTAGGAATGAAGTAAGAAACATTTTTCACACAAAGGGCAGTGGCATTGTGAAACTCTTTGCCCTAATAGGCTGTGGAGCTCGGCCAACTGAAATTTTCAGGATTGAGATTAATAGATTAGTGTTGGTTAAGGGTATCAAAACACATGGACCAAGGTGAGAGGTAAATAGAGTTAAGCAATGGATTAGCCATGAATTAACTGAATAGCAGAACAAGCTCAAGAAGCTGAACTGCCCACTCCTTTTCCTATGGCCCAGCACCAACCCATGTGGGACACCTACTCGTCGAGCTGTTGGGTGAGGTGAAATGTTGGATCATCAGTTTGGACTATATACCCGAAAAGCAGGAGATACCTGTTGATGCCAGAGGGTAAATGGGAAGGAGGGGAGAATATGCAGTTGTATTATTGACAGGTGCTGTAGAAGAGGTGGGTGTTACCTACAGTCAGATCAGAGTGCACAATGTTACGGGCCATAAAACAGCTGGACATGCTCCCCCTCCGGGTCAGGTTCCGTATGTGATCATCTGCCGACAAGCTCATGTAGTCATAGCTACCATCAGCTACATAGGCTGCAAAGCACAACAAACATTACCATGTCAGCTTCAGCTTAGTTGGTAGCACCCGCACCTCTTGAATCAGAGGGCAGTGGGTTCAATGTTTCATTCCAGAGACTTGAGCAAATAATCCAGGCTGGCACACCAGTGCAGTACTGAAGGAGTGCTGCACTGAAGGAGGTGCTGCCTTTCAGATGGAACATTAAATCGAGGTCCCGTCTGCCTTCTCAGGTGGACGTAAAAGATATCATGGCACCTTTCTGAAGAAGAGCAGAGGAGTTCTCCATGTTGCCCTGGCCAATATTTATCCATCAACCAACATCATTAAAATAGACGATCTACTCATTCTTTTAACATGCAATGCACAAACTGGCTGCCACGTTTCCTACATTATATCGATGATTACTCTTCAAAAGTACTTATTTTGCAATAAAGCACTTTGGGACATCCAAAGGGTGTGAAAAGTGCTATGTAAATTTACATGTGTGGCAGCCAGAATATAAAATCCCAGTTAAGAGTGAAGCATTGGCTCAGTGGGTGACAGCACTTCCCAGAGTGGAGCTGAATCATATAGACTAGGAGGACAGTACCAGGGTGGAGCTGAATCATACAGACTAGGAGGACAGTACCAGGGTGGAGCTGAATCATATAGACTAGGAGGACAGTACCAGGGTGGAGCTGAATCATACAGACTAGGAAAGGCCCAGAGTGAAGCTGAATCATACCAACGAGGACGGGCCCAGAGTGGAGCTGAATTATACAGACCAGAAGGACAGGCCCAGAGTGAAGCTGAATCATACCAACTAGGACAAGACCAGAAACAAAAAGAAGAAATGCTGGAACCACTCAGCAGGTCTGGCAGCATCTGTGGAAAGAGAAGCAGAGTTAACGTTTCATTGGATGAAGGGTCACTGACCCGAAACGTTAACTCTGCTTCTCTTTCCACAGATGCTGCCAGACCTGCTGAGTGGTTCCAGCATTTCTTCTTTTTGTTTCAGATTTCCAGCATCCGCAGTATTTTGCTTTTATTTTAGGACAAGACCAGGATGGCTGAATCATTCCGATTAGGACAGTACCAGGGTGGAGCTGAATCATACCAATTAGGACAGGCCCAGGATGGAGCAGAATCATACAGACTAGGACAGGCCCAGAGTGGAGCTGAATCACACAGACCAGAAGGACAGGCCCTGAATGGGGCTGAATTATACAGACCAGAAGGACAGGCCCAGAGTGAAGCTGAATCACACAGACCAGAAGGACAGGCCCCGAGTGGAGCTGAATCACACAGACTAGAAGGACTCATACAGACTAGTACAGGCCCAGGATGGAGTGGAATCATACAGACTAGTACAGGCCCAGGATGGAGCAGAATCACACAGACTAGTACAGGCCAGGATGGAGCTAAATCATACAGACTAGCACAGGCCCAGGATGGAGCAGAATCATACAGACTAGCACAGGCCCAGGATGGAGCTGAATCATACAGACTAGTACAGGCCCAGGATGGAGCTGAATCATACAGACTAGGACAGGCCCAGGATGGAGCAGGATTATACAGACTAGGGCAGGCCCAGGATGGAGCAGAATCATACAGACTAGGACAGGCCAGGATGGAGCTGAATCATACAGACTAGGACAGGCCCAGGATGGAGCAGAATCATACAGACTAGGATAGGCCCAGGATGGAGCTGAATCATACAGACTAGGACAGGCCCAGGATGGAGCAGGATCATACAGACTAGTACAGGCCCAGGATGGAGCAGAATCACACAGACTAGTACAGGCCAGGATAGAGCAGGATCATACAGACTAGTACAGGCCCAGGATGGAGCTGAATCATACAGACTAGGTCAGGCCCAGGATGGAGCTGAATCATACAGACTAGGACAGGCCCAGGATGGAGCAGGATCATACAGACTAGGTCAGGCCCAGGATGGAGCTGAATCATACAGACTAGGACAGGCCCAGGATGGAGCAGAATCATATAGACTAGTACAGGCCCAGGATGGAGTGGAATCATACAGACTAGTACAGGCCCAGGATGGAGCGGAATCATACAGACTAGTACAGGCCCAGGATGGAGCAGAATCATACAGACTAGGACAGGCCCAGGATGGAGCTGAATCATACAGACTAGGACAGGCCAGGATGGAGCTGAATCATACAGACTAGGACAGGCCCAGGATGGAGCAGGATCATACAGACTAGTACAGGCCCAGGATGGAGCTGAATCATACAGACTAGGACAGGCCCAGGATGGAGCAGGATTATACAGACTAGGGCAGGCCCAGGATGGAACAGAATCATACAGACTAGTACAGGCCCAGGATGGAGTGGAATCATACAGACTAGTACAGGCCCAGGATGGAGCTGAATCATATGACTAGGACAGGCCCAGGATGGAGCAGGATCATACAGACTAGGACAGGCCCAGGATGGAGCAGAATCATACCATCGAGGACAGGCCCAGGATGGAGCTGAATCACACAGACTAGTACAGGCCCAGGATGGAGCAGAATCATACAGACTAGGACAGGCCTAGGGCATGAGCTCAATCATGTAGACTATTACAGGCCCAGGGTTGAGCTGAATTATACAGACCAGGACAGGCCTAGGATGGAGCTGAATCATATCAATCAATATGGATCCTAGGTGGAGCTGAACAGTACAGACTAGAACAGGTTCAGGGTAGACCCAAACCATATGAACTAGGAAGTCCAGGGTGCTGCTGAACCATACAGACCCGAATAGGTCCAGAGTGGAGCTGAACTATGCAGGTATTCTTGTACGTTTGTACGTAACTGGGGAGAAACAATACATAGAAAGTAAAACTCTGGTGGGGAGGGAAATAATTAGATACAGAACTCAAACACAAGAGGCATGAGCACAAGCTTTACTCACCCACGGTAACGGGAGTACCTCGGAGCTCCTGCCACAACACGGCTCTGGCATTCCTCACGATGGCCATGTCTCTGCCGTCAGCTGTGTTGAAGTTAGTGATGTCACAGCTCTGCAGAATCCTACTTGCTCTGTTCACAAAGACGTCCTCACAAGTGTAGCGTGCCATGCAGAGCAAGATGTCAAAGAAAATGGACAGCTGTTGGGGGTAAGGGAACAAGCAGCAGAGGCACAATTCATAGCCGTCTATAATGTGTTCACAGCAAAAACCCTTTTACATTGTACACCAAGGCCCTATATGTATGACATTTCCTCTCCTTAAGGCTTGGACTCAGACTGCTGTTCGCCATCTGTCACCCAGTGTCCATTCTTCAATTTAGTCTAGACCCTGCAACATGATGCCAAGCATTGCTAACTCCTTGCAGGCTCCTCAGCTATGGCTCAGTGGGTAAAGGTCTGGGTTCAAGTCCCATTCCAGAGACTTGGGGCTGAATTTGCGGAGCCCCCTGAAGATGGGAATGGAGGCAGGGGGGCACCAAAAATGCTGGTGCCGGATGGCCTGTGGATTTCAAGGTGCTAATCCCAGCGCTGGCAATAAAGATCAATGCAGAGGATGGGCGGCACAGGAATCCCGCTCTCCCTCCAATTGAGGCCAATTAAATCAGTTAAAAAGCTCATTAAGAGCTTATCAGATTCTGACTTTTTAATTTTTAAAGGGGCAGAAAGTTTACCTGCACCTTCAGAAACTGACCAGCTGAAGGCAGGTGGGAAAGAGTGGGAGCCAGTCGTGGCTGCCCCAGGGTATCAACCTATTCCCTATCAGAGAGTTAGCGGGGCAAAGGGGAACTGGGCACTTGGTAAGTAGGCACCCTTGGTGCTGCATAGGTGGCAGGGAGAGTGGGCACTCAGTGCCAGGGCTTTAACGGGGTCAACATCCACCATGGCATCACGGGGCAGAAGAGTAGGGGTCAAGGCTGCCAAGGGCAACTGGGTGGCCACCTGCCCAAAAGAAAAGCTCCAGCTGGCAGTGGGAGCATGATCGTCAGATTTTGGGCCCAGTGGCAATGAGGGGCAGGAAGGTAATGGAGGCCATACCCTCAAAACGGGATCTACCCCCAAAGACAGAGCTACCTGGAAATGAGTGAGAATCAGTGTCACAGGAGACTGTGACTCTCCAGGCAGATGATCGCAGACAGCTGTGCCCTGTCACCGAAGACCTCGCACCTTACAGCACTGGTCACCATGCTCTAGCCGTCAGTCATTGTGGCCTTGAACCTCTTCGCTTCTGGCTTGTTCCAAGGATCGGCTGCTGACTTTAGTGGCATCTCAAAAACAGCTACACACCACTGCATCTCGCAGGGTACTAATGCCCTCTTTACCAGAGCTGGACAGCACATTCATTTAACGACCGTCATGGCCTCACGGGTAGAGAGGGCATTGGGTTTCGCCTCTATCACTGGATTCCCCCAGGTGACAGCATCATCGATTGCACCCATGTGGCCATTGAGGCACCCAGCAACTGGCCAGTGAGATCCATCAGCAGGAAGAGCTTCCACTCCCTCAACCTTCAGCTGGTCTGCAACCACAGTAAGAGCTCCCTCCATGTGCGAGCTCGCTTTCCTGGCAGCTGCCATGACTTCTTCATCCTCTGCCAGTCTGGGCTGCCTCAGCTCTTCACTCCAACCCCCAAACTGTGTGAATGGATCCCAGGGGACAGGGATGGCTACTGACCTCTCTATGGGAGCCTAGACAGAGGCACAGAGGTGATACAACCAATGCCACCTGTTCAGGACAAACTATGATTGGGCCATCGGGCTCCTGAAGATGCAATTCTGGTGCCTGGACTGGTCGGGTAGTGCCCTCCAAAACCCTCTTGCAAAGGTCTCAGTCGTTATGGTGCTCCACTGTGCTCTCCATAACATGGCCCTCCAGAGAGGTGTAGACCTTGAGGATGGTGAGGCCCTGGAAGGAGACAGCTCATTGGGGGAGGAACAGGAGGTAAAAGAGGAGGAATTCCAGATGGAGGGAGATGACGCTGAACAGAGAGGCGCCCCTGCTGCCCGATGATGTGGCCTCCTCCCGCCACCCTCCAGGAAGAGTATCTCCCTCCCCTCCAGCACTAGATCCAGGTCAGCTTCGATGAAGCGAGGGTCTGCCTTGGTCCAGGTGCCAGACCTCTGGCTCCCCTGTAACATCTCGCTTCCCTCTGGTACAGTGGAAGGTTTTGGCACAAACCGCAGATCTCTCCCTCTGGACAACCAGCAGCCTCAGTGATGGCTGCTGTGGGGATTCTAAATGAGTCCCATGCTTCATGTGACCCACCTCCATTCCCAATTCCACTAATTCTAAGTGGACAAGAAGCCCGTCCCTGTATCAATTAAGGGCTTACCTCTGTAAAAATCTGAATTTTAATCAGTTGCCTGGCAGAGGCAGGTTTCTGACCCAAAAACAAAGCTGGATCCTGTTTCCTGTCTCCATGGCGAACATTCAGCCCTTGAGCCCATAATCCAGGCTGATATTCCACTGTGCTACTCAGGGAGTGCTGCATTGTTGGAGGTGCCATCGTTCGGATGAGACATTAAACCAGTTCTCTCAGTTGGATGCAGGTTCTGCTCATATAGCCTGTTACAGGAATCAACACTATCACAGTGCCAGATGTGACTGAAACACACTCTTGTCATTTAGTTGTTTGTAGGATGTGAGTGGCAGTTACAAGGCCAGCATTTATTACCCATCCCTAGTTGCCCTGAGAAGGTGGTGGTGAGCCTTCTTCTTGTACTGCTGCAGTCCTTGTGTGAAAAGACACTCTGAAACATGCTCCTTTATGACTTTGACAGTACCTGAATGGGACGAGCTCCTGAGTCCAGACCCATATATGTGCAAGCGTCCAGAGGAGGAGTGACGTGTGTAGCCAGGAGTTTCTCAGCAGTTTCCCATGAGAAGAACACAATACCCGATACCTGGAGGAACAAGTCGCAGCTGTTGACAAAGATGAGGTTTTATTCTTTTTTAAACTGCAGCTCCTCAGAGTTTGAGCAAATTATCAATAATTTCTGTGTTGGGTTCAGTTTTCCTCTATTCTCCTGTCGTGAGACTTTTACTCGTTCTAATGTCTGGTTCCTTAGTCACTGGTTGATCTCCACTGCTGGTCATCTGCAAACCAGTGAGGATTGGCAGGCTATTCAACCTTGGGGGAAGCACCAACACTGTCCTAATTTGAGATGCAGAATGGACACCATAGGGAGAAATGACTGACACTTCTCCATAATGTGAGGGGTAGTCCTAGTTGGAGGAGAGGGATAGCCTGTTATAAATCTCTCACTGTCAGAATAGAATGGAGGTGACAGTGCACATAATTGCTGTTTCATCTGTGGCTCAAACTTGGGAGCTGATGAGAAAGATGTATCCTGGACAGTAGCAAGCAATGTAAGTGTGCAAACATCCCTGCATAGTATCTTTACTGATCTGCACTGTGGACTTGGTCCCACCATAACAAGGAGCATGCTTCAACCTTAGTCTTGAAATTTTCAATTGATCCCCAGCGTTCACAGCCTTTGGGGGAGTGAGTTCCAGATGCCCACCATCCTTTGTGTGAAAAAGTGTTTCCTGATCCTTTCACTCCTAAATGACCTGGTTCTAATCTTAAGATTGTGCCTCCTTGTTCTAGATTCTCCCACCAGAGGAAACAGAAGGCGTACACTGTTAGAAAATTAGAGGAGATACACCATAAACTTTCACCAAGGGTGAAAACATATTCAGCACACTAACCATAAGCCTTGCATCTGGTGAATGCATTGGGTCCAAGTGCTTCAGGTTGAATCAACTTATCCTCAAAATACTTTAGGCATCTCCGATCACATTATTGGTCCTCTGATGTCCACAGACCCCCTCTTCAGCAATGGTCACTGGATTGCAATCGGGAGCAGGAGCCAAGGCTGATTTTTCCCATTTCTAATGCCAGTTGCGTGTCACCATCTTGTATCTTACCAAAGAGAAAATCTGAAATACCTACATTTAAAGTTCCTAACTATCTAACTACCTTACTTGCACTGTATAGTTCTTCTATACACCCACTGAGAGACAAAATAGGACATTCATTTATGATAGATCAACACGTTTGTTCAGAAGCCCCAACAGTACAGCTTGGTTCAAACCTACAAGGGTAGAGTTTACAGCTGATGTTCCTACACCAATGCTTAGCACACTCACACTGAATTCTTCTCTCTGAAAAGTTAATGCAGCCATTTATATTGTACAGAGCTTTGAGTAAACAAAGTTCAGTTCTGGGCACCGCACCTCAGGAAAGATAAAGTGCCCTTGAAGACACTGTAGTGCAGATTCACCAGAATTATACCAGGGTTTACAGGGTTAAATTATAAGGACAGGCTGCCTGGACTTAGTTTGTATTCCTTTGAGTTCGGAAGGTTGATGGGTGATCTGATCATGTTGTTTAAAATTATAAAATAATTTAACAGGGTAGATAGAGATAAATGATGTCCTCTGGTGGGGGAATCCAGAACAAGGGGGCATAATCTTAAAATTAGAGCTAGGCTGTTCCAGAGAGAAATCAGGAAGCACTTTTCATACAAATGATGAGCAGTGATCTAATCTCTCTCCCAAATGCCAGTTGATGCTGGGGGTCAATTGGAGCTTTCAAGACGGGGATTGATAAGACTTTTATTAGGTAAGGATATTAAGGGATATGGAGCTAAGGCAGGTAGATGTAATTGAGATACAGATCAGCCACAATCTAACTGAATGGTGGAGAAGGCTCAAGGCCTAATCCTGCTGCTAATGTTCCTAGTATTCTAAACAGATGGATTTAACCAAAGATTCCCTATGACAAGCAGCTGTAGTGTGTCCACAGGTTCCATATTAAATCGAATCCCAGCCTGACATCTGGGGAAATACAATGATTTCATAGCCCATTTCCACATTTTGCAGTTTTCCAACATGACTATTTATTAAGGACAGACACATTGCAGAAACAAGAGTGCGGCCATATTAAATGAAGACTTGGCTGGATGTTAATCTACAGCACCCTTCTTCTTGTAAAGAGCCACTGAAATTATAATCAGCACCCTTCCTGTAAAGTACCCATATGTGAGGTAAGGTGAGGAATGGCTCAGATGCTGTCCAAAGTTGAACAGCTTGCTGACCATCAATACCAGAGGTGAAGAATGGCCACTTGGCCAAGGAACTGAAGGATTGTTGGTGCCCCTGGAACTGCATGCCAGAAACAATCATCACTTTCCAGGGAGGAATGGGAAAAAAGGCAATGCAAAAAAAACCCACCTGCAATCAGAGTGAGAACTTTAGAGACAATATTCTAGCTGTCAAAACCATGGCTGTAACTTCTCATTTGCTCCTTAGTCCTGTGTGTGAAGAAACTATCCATTGCTGATGTTTTTCCTTTCGTGATGCTATTTGCCAACAGGGTGACAAGTTATTTTATAAAACTCTCAAGGAAACTTGACAGAACTTCATATTTGAATCTCATCCCCGTGACAGTCTACGTTATTTAAGAAACAGTTAACATTAGCCTCAGTTAGGTTATCTTGTTGCCTTCCACATCCCAATTCGTGTGTTCATTCTGCATCAATTTATAAATCTATCGATGAGTTATGGCACATTGCGGAATGCTGAATCTGTGTACCCCAGCTTAAACGCTGAACTATCGATAAAAACCAGAACAAAGCATAACCCTGATGTACAGTTGTAATAAGATTAATGGAGTTCTGTTTAAAGTTGTATCAAATTACTTTTGTTACCAGTTCCAACCTTCCTTTGAGAACCATCCAAAGGAATTTAGTTGCCATGTCTGTGTCCTTATTAATAGTATAAAGATTTAAGGGCCTATTATTGAAGAATGCAAATTATCTGTAATTATCTAAAGCTGTTGTGTGATTGCCTTTTAAGAATAATGTACCTTTAAAATCTTAGTATGATAATGAGCCAAGTACCAGGACAGAGTCATGTGACTCGGAGCCAGAGTCACTCTGCTACTGTAACACCAAGAGGCAAGTCTGTAAATAGTTAGCTCTGCACTGTATATACTTGTTGGCTGTTTAATAAACCTGTTTTGAGATCTTCAATCAACTGAACTCCACGCATCCCATTTATGTTGCATCAGACAACATAAAAAGCTTCTCATTACAAAAGCTTTTCCCATTTTCTTTCATGCTCTGTGGTATCTTGGCAGTGTTCTTGATGTACCTTAATATTCTTTTTCTGGTCTGCTTGCCTTTAATTCTCTGTTGGTGCTCTGGTTCGAAAGGAAAAGCTGAGATAGTGGTGGCAAATCTCATACCTGGCCACAGTGGTATATTTAGGTGCTCTGGCCGTTGTAAGTGCTTCAGGTACGCACTTTACAGTTAATCTTAGCGCCTGCTGTTACCACAACTTCAAATGATTAACAGTTTACCTCTGTTATTTTCGAATTGGCAAGTGAATATTTTTTTAAAAGAATAACTGGCATGGAGTAATCTTCGACAGCTCCTCTTCGTCGATCCCCCCTCCAACCTGCACCGCTACTACGCTCCCCCTTTTTGTCTTTCTTTTCTCTTGCTCACAAAACAAAACTCATATCAACCCACACCTGGTCAGCCAACTATTCCACCTCCCATATATGTTGAAGGAGAGACTCTGGAATATGCTGAGCACTTCTCATACCTTGGCAGTTACCTCTCTCAAAAGTCCACCATTGATGAGGAGATCCTATACTGTTTCAGCCGCGCCAGTTCAGCCTTCTACAAATTATGGCAGCGGGTGTTTGACAACAAAGGCCTCTGCAACAAAAGTCTTAGTGTTCAGAGCAGTTAATGTCACCATGCCCCTGTACTGCAGCAAGACCTGGACTGTGTAGCAGTGACACGTAAGAGCACTAGAGAAATTCATCAGCAATGCTTCCGCCACATCCTCCAGATTCAATGGGATGATCATCCGACAAATGCTAGTGTCTTTCTTGAAGTCAGATCCGCAAGCATTCAGGCAAAACTCCTGCAAAATCAACTCCGATGGACTCGCCACTATGTTTCCATGGCTGAAAATTGTCTCCTCCGCTAGGTCCTGTTCTCATTCCTCTCAAACTGCCAACCTTCCAGGGGAAGACAAAGAAACACTTCAAAAGACTCTCTGAAGCTCCCCTTGAAGCGCGGTTGCCTAAACCTTAACAACTGGGAGGAGTTTTCTACTGATCATTCAGATTGGTGACAGCTTTTCCACCAAGCTGCGTCACGCTTTGAGTCCCAACATCTTAATGATGAGGTAGAGGGATGGCAGAGAAGGAAAGAAACGGAAGCAAAACCTGCACTCCGGATCCCACCACCTCGTGGGATGTCCTGTGCCCAAAGATCTGTGGGTCGAAAATCAGCCTGCTCAGTGACATGAAGACCCATAGCAGAAACTCGCAAATGAGAACAGAAAGTGCTGGAAATACTCAGCACGTCTGGCAGCATCTGCGCAGAGAGAAACTTAGTTAACGTTTCAGGTGAAAGGGTTGGGGGGGGGGGGGGGGGGAGAAGAACAAGAAGGACTGTGACAGAATGGAGCGGGGGAAGAGATTAAATGACCGAGATGTCATGAAACAGGATGCAAATGGAGTGCTAAACAGTTGTAGTGAAAGACAACGCATGAGCCCAGAGAGTGAGGGGGTTCAATTTGTTTTTTTGTGACTTTTGCCCCTCCATCCTATCATAGTCCTTCCTTCCTGTTCTTCTTCCCCGCCCCCCCTCCCCCTTTCACTTGCTCAAAGACTGTTACATTTCTAACTTTTGCCAGTTCTGATGAAGGGTCACAGACCTGAAACGTTAACTCAGTTTCTCTCTACACAGATGCTGCCAGACGTGCTGAGTATTTCCAGCACTTTCTGTTCTCATTTCAGAGTTCCAGCATCTGCAGTATTTTGCTCTTATTTTAGCGGAAACTCACGACCCTGAGTAGACAATATCCTCAAATCAAGGGACAGCCGCCTCTCTTGTCCATTTTTTTTGTTCACTCTTTCTACCCCTCTGCTTTTGTTGCACTGTAATCTTTCAGAGTTATTAAGCCAGGAGATGGCCTTTTTCAAATATACTTCGAGTTAATTTTTGTGTTGGTGTGGAAGAATACATATTTTCTCTCTGGCACCCTGTGTCAACATCAAGTAGTAGTAAGCCAGCTTTAGGGTACATTCACACTACAGCTGTATCATTGATTCTAAGTATTAGAGAGAGGTAACTGATCAAAGAGAAAGGTTTTTAGGAGACTTTTGAAAGCGGGGAGGGAAGTGGCAAGTTTGTGGGATTTGGGGAGGGAGTTTGAGAGGGCAGAGATATGAGGGAAAACTTTTATATGCCGGATTGTCTCCAAACAACGCAGAGCATGCAGAGCAATTGTCGAGGTCATCAGTGCATTCAAACATTTGCCAGCATGGGTCTGCACACATGCGCATCAATGTCATCACATAACGATGTCAGACGTAATGATGTCCCAGTGTTGCTTCACCCCTCAATGGCTGCTATTGCTGTCTCCAACCCCTCTAACAGTACCCAGCTCTCTCCCGCGATCAGCACCTCAATTGCTGCTTCCTGACTCTGCTCCCTCCTGCCGTTCTCTCCCGTGACTGCCTGCTCGCCGCTCCATCCCGCCGTTCCCAACTGCTCGTCGCTCCATCCCGCCGCTCCCGACTGCTCACCGCTCCATCCCGCCTCTCCCGACTGCTCGCCGCTCCATCCCGCCGCTCCCAACTGCTCGTCGCTCCATCCCGCCGCTCCCGACTGCTCGCCGCTCCATCCCGCCTCTCCCAACTGCTCGTCGCTCCATCCCGCCGCTCCCGACTGCTCGCCGCTCCATCCCGCCTCTCCATCCCGCTGCTCCTGACTGCTCATTGCTCCTGATTGCTCGCCACTCCCGACTCTTTGCTGCTTCATCCCGCCGCTCACTTCTTGCATCGTCACTAGCACCCCACTTACTCCTGACCGCCCCCCCCACCCCCCTGTCCACTTCTCCGGGGGCGAGGCGGATGGAACAGCGAGCAAACAGGCGTGGGACAGAACAGTCAGATTCAGAGGCATTAGTCGGGAACGACGAGATGGAGCAGTGAGCAGTATGAAGTGGCGGGAGGGAGCGGGGAGAAGGCGAGAGTAGGAGGGTGTGGGAAACTGAATGCGGCGATTGAGGTGGCGATCACAGGAGGGAGCGGGGAACAGAAGCAGCAATTGTGAGAGGGAGCAGGGTACTATTGGAGGGTTGGGTTTTGCGTCAAGTTGAACAACGCCATTGTTATTACTGGCAGCTGCCTGAGACGTTTCTGTTGATGAGGCTGCATTTGCGCATGTGCTAGTACTGCACCACCTATCAGTTGCATTGTCAGCAAAAGCAGCCTTTATACGCAACTTGTGGATAGGACATTGAATGCACTGTCTGACAGTAGCTTTCAAAAGAGAACTGAATAAATACTTAAAGGAGGAAAATTGCAGGGATATGGAGAAAGTGCCGGGGAGTGGGACTAACTGGATTGCTCTTTGAAAGAGCCAGTGCAGGCTTGATGGGCCGAATGGCCTCCTTCTGCACTGTACTGCTGTATTATTCTATGATACCAATCTGTCCAAGGCGGGGAGAGAGGGTGACCGAGAGAATAAGAAGCTCCTCCCACATACCAGAGGAACTCTGCCATCCTGTAGTGTACATTCTTTTATCCTCTCTTCTGTCCCTTTGTAGATGATATCACAGACGTAACCCTGGAAAAAGAAGTGAAATCCATTACTATACATCCCAGTCACAGACACGCATGCACGGAAGCCACTCTAGTACCAGAACCACTTTACTTCAGATATTAGGAGATCATGGGCCAGCTCATCCTGCTTACACTGCAAAATCTGGCTCCCCTATGAAAGCTGCACAGCTCCGGCACCGAAAACTAACTCTATGATCTTGAGGCAGGCATAACTCCCCTGGACCATAACCTCACCACCAAACATCAAGTCATCACATCCCAGACCATCAGTGACCTCACCTGGGGATATTTCCCCCGCGGCCTCCACAGTTCACCAAACCTGCACAACCCACTTCTACCTCCTTCCCAAGATCCACAAACAGGATTGCCCTGTTCGACCCATTGTTTCAGCTTGCTCTTGCCCCATGGAATTGATTTCTTCCTATCTCGACTTTATTTTTTTCTTCCCTTGTCCAATCTCTTCCGACCTATATCCATGACTCTTCTGATGCCCTCCGCCACTTTAATCATTTCCAGTTTCCTGACACAAATTGTCTCCTTTTCATCAAGGACGTCCAATCTTTCTATATCTCTGTCTCCCAGCAGGAAGGCCTGAGGGATCTCTGCTTTTTCCTTGAACAGAGGCCCAACCAGTCCCCATCCACTATCACCCTCCTCCGCCTGGCTGAACTTGTTTTTACATTGAACAACTTCTCCTTCAATCCACTCACATGCTCCAAATAAAAGGTGTTGCTATGGGTACCCACATGGGTCCTAGCTATGCCTGCCTTTTATGGGGTTTGTGGAACATTCTTTGTTCCGGTCCCACTCAGGCCCTCTCCCCCACCTCTTTTTACGCACATTGATGCGGCATGCGGCCTCATTATACTTAAATTGCCAACTTGCCAACCCACCTTGTGGAAGCAGGTTGGTTGCCCTCCCCACCCCGTCTCTGTTAAAACCGGAAGTGGGTGGATAGGAGCTGCATTGGGGTTGAGATTCAAGATTTTTTAACACTTTAATCTCCCACCTGATCCAAACCTGCCTGCTTTTTGGAATTAAAATACCATCTCTGTTTTGCACCCCACAGATGCTGCCTGACCTACTGAGCATTTCCAACATTTTCTGTTTTTATTTCAGATTTCCAGCATCTGCAGTATTTCACCCTTTTATTTATACAGCACCTTTAATGCAGTAAAATGTCCCAAGGCACTTCAAAGGAGCGTAATTGGTCAAACTTTGATACTGAGCCACATTTCCTCGATGGAATACAAACCCATGGACACCTGCAGATCTTCAATACATCACCAAAGTAACTGTTCTTCATGTGTGGACATTGACAGTGATGGTTGGCTGGCAATCAAAATAGGGGATATCACAACCAAGTTTGATCCTATCCCCAATGTAACACTTTTTTGCAGACATCACTGAATAGTAAGCGGAAACACAAGCTGAGCTTTCCCCTTGTAACCTGGGCATGCTGAGACTGATTATTGTGCTCCTAATGCCATTTTGGTTGAGATCAGTTAACTGAGCACAAATGTACGGATCAGGAACTCAAAGGGTAAACTCCATGAGGCATCAGGCAATTCATTCCAAATTCTTTTTTAAAAAAAATCTTTATACAATAAATAAAATATTTATTTGAGAGGAGACCAGGCTGAAGTATGAGAGGAGAAACAAGACCATAGAGGACTGGGAGACAGAAAAACAGCATCAGAATAAATAGTCCAGAAAAATAAGGGATCAGACAGGAACAAATGAAAAGCAGACTAAGGCAGTGGGTTTAGAATGCATGTGCAAAAACGCATAGAGTGTAACAAATACGGTTGGTGAGCTGTAGGCACAAGTTGCCATGTAGGGTGATGATATAGTAGTAATAATGGAATTGTGGCTCAAACAAGGGCTAGAATAGAAAATAAACATTCCCCGCTACAATGTAGGAGAAATAGGGATGGACAAAAAGGGAAGTTGGCAGAATGGTTAAAGATACTGTTACAGCTCTAGACAGGAATCATGTACTTCTGGGCTCAAAGACAGGAGGGTAATTGGATAAGGCGGGTAATTGGGTGAAAGGATCACAATGCGTGATTAATCCATGGTTGTTTGTAGCAATGCAGGCAGCATGCAAACTTCATGCTGCTTGCTCATTTAATTGACAGTGGCATGCAGCCCAGTGCTAAGCGAGCTGCTGAGCAGCTGCACACCTCAGCAGGAGGCCCAAGTTCCACTTAAAGCTAGCCTCCACTACTTAAAGCAAGCCTGCACTTCTTAAAGGCAAGGTGCTTCCAGTCTGCAGCAGGTGCTGGAACTGGTTCAAGAAGAGTCACGGTGCAGAAACAGGAGCGAAAATGGTGCAACTGGCCCGAGAGCGTACCCCAAGGTTCTGTGATGCAGCACTTGAGGTCCTAGTGCAGGAGGTGGAGAGAAGGAGAGAGGACCTCTTCCCTCAGGGGGCAAGAAAGCCCTCTCGAAAGTCATTGCAAAGGCAATGGGAGCAGATAATCATCACGGTCAATGCCAGCAGTCTAGCTCTGAGGACCTGGATGCAGTGCATGCGTCTGTCTGTTCAGAAAGAACACAATGAATTCCCCTATCCTAGCATAAGGAGTGGATGACACCCTTCTGTTGCAGCAGTGAATGGCGAAATGGGAGATGTTACTTATGTCACCTGCACAGACCTGGAAGGATCCCAACGTGAAGAAATTCAGGGCCAGGGTCACCTTCACAGCCACCTGCTGCACCAACCTTGTCCTGCTCTGAGGATGCAGGAGGTGGCAGATTTCTGTGAGCGTAGACGATATACACACTGCTTCTGGCTTAGATGGAGGTAAGAGAAGTGCTGCTGGAAGACCCTTGGTGGATAAGGCCTCCTGCTGAGAGCACTTCTCTCCTCCTCCTCCTCCTGTGAGCATTTTGTCCTCTTCTTTGCTGCCTCTGCTCCATCTCCATCTCATGCTGCAGCCCAAGGGGGATTGCAACAATAGCATCCATGAACAGGAGCAGGCCTGACCAGAACCCTTGCAGTCACAACCAAGGCAGCACAGTGGCGCAGTGGTTAGCACCACAGCCTCACAGCTCCAGCGACCCGGGTTCAGTTCTGGGTACTGCCTATGTGGAGTTTGCAAGTTCTCCCTGTGACTGTGTGGGTTTCCGCCAGGTGCTCCGGTTTCCTCCCACAGCCAAAGACTTGCAGGTTGATAGGTAAATTGGCCATTGTAAATTGCCCCTAGTGTAGGTAGGTGGTAGGAGAACGGTGGGGATGTGGTTGGGAATATGGGATTAATATAGGATTAGTATAAATGGGTAGTTGTTGGTCGGCACAGACTTGGTGGGCTGAAGGGCCTGTTTCAGTGCTGTATCTCTCTATGACTCTAAGGCCTTCTCAGTGTTGACTTTACCAACTTTAATATCTCTTCAAAACACCAGGCCCTTCCATAAACTGAAACAGAGCCAGTTCAGATTAATCAGTAACCAACCTGCAAGTCGTTGATGATCCCTTTAAATGGCAATGGTTGGTCAGGGTGGGTGGTCTTTCCTGCTGCTAAACGCATGTATTTAAGAGAGGGCATTAGCTGGAGCAGTGAGGTCAAAAATGGCAGTGTTGGCATCAAATCAGCATCACACGCTGACTGATGTCACGATCTGCCAAATATGAATACTTCTAGGGCATGTTCCTAATGCCCATGCTCGCGCCCTCGCTGAGATGGCATTCATCGCGCACATACCAGAAGTGTGCGCATACAGTGTGAACACATTTTGGTAGCAAAATGACACTCGTAGCATCAAAACGACAAGGCGCTATAGAGCCCTATGTTGCAGCCAGGATCTTTAAACCTGGAAGTATTTCAATTGGTGATCAATAGAGTTCAGGAGAGATACGTTTCTCTAAAAAACAAGAACAAACTAGTCAATAATGATACACTATGGATGAATAAGACGATAAAGAAATACTGGTAAAATTGAATCAAAGGAAGAAGGCACACACCAAGTACATAGACAATAAAGGAGAGGATGATAAAGGGAATACAAAGAGTTTAGGAAAGAAGTAAAAAACAATTAAAACAAAGCAGAACAATTAAATTAAAATATCAAGGACCATAAAAGAAATAGTATTCTACAGACACATAAATGACAAAAGAAAAATCAGGCTAGGATAGGTCCATTGCACAAGTTAAAATCACAGGCAATGACAGTGAAATGGCAGAAATATTAAATAATTACTTTAACTTGGTATTTACCAGGGAGAGTAACACGGTGGACCTGCCATTAGAAGAGGAGAATCAAAAAAGATCTCAAAACATTTAAGATAGAAAAGGGAGATAATTGATAGACTAACCAAACTCAGAGAGGATAAAACTCCTGGTCCAGATGGATTGCATCCGCAAAAATTAAAAGAGGTTATGGAAGGTCAATGAAAGGGAAACAGCGAGAGCGGAGCCAGAGCATAAACAGACTGGGAGAGAGAGAGAGTTCACTCAGTGAGTGGGAAACAGCGAGAGTGGAGCCGGAGCACAAAGAGACTGGGAGAGAGAGAGTTCACTCAGCGAGCGGGAAACAGCGAGAGCGAAGCAGAGCACAAAAGACCGGGAAAGAGAGAGAGAGAGAGCGAGCACAAAAGTGAACAGTCACAGGAAAGTTGCAAGGTAATTGGTTGGTGAGTAACTGCTGTTAGGGAGTATCTGTAAATAGCTGGGTTAGTAACTACAGTAAAGAGAAAGGTAAGGTCTACAGTTTTTTAAAAATACAGTAAGTAGTGATTTTTAGGGAATCAATAATAGGGTAATAATAGTAGGGGATTTCAACTTCCCTAATATTAACTGGGATAGTCTTAGTGCAAAAGGCTTAAAGGGGGCGGAATTCTTACAGTGCATACAGGAGAGCTTTTTGAGCCAGCACGTAGAAAGTCCTACAATAGAAGGGGTAGTACCGGACCTAATCCTAGGGAATGAAGCCGGACAAGTGGTAGAAGTGTCAGTGGGGAAGCATTTCAGGGATAGTGACCATAACTCTGTAAGATTTAAGGTAGTTTTGGAAAAGGACAAAGATGGACCGGAAATAAAGGTACTGAATTGGGGGAAGGCCGATTTCAATATGATAAACAGGATCTAGCCAAAGTGGACTGGGAGCAGCTAGTTGTGGGAAAGTCTACATCAGACCAGTGGGAGTCATTCAAAAAGAAAATACTGAGAGTTCAGGGCCAACATGTTCCCGTAAAGGTAAAGGGTAGGACCAACAAGTCCAGGGAACCCTGGATGTCAAGGGATATAGAGGATTGGATAAGGAAAAAAAAAGGAGGCTTATGGCAAATTCAGAGGGCTGAAAACAACAGAGGCCCTAGAGGAATATAGAAAGTGTAGTGGGGTACTTAAAAAAGTAATTAGGAGAGTGAAGAGGGGGCATGAAAAAACACTGGCGAGCAAGATAAAGGAAAATATAGTATTTTATAAGTATATTAAGGGCAAGAGGATAACTAGGGAAAGAGTAGGGCCTATTAGGGACCAAAGTGGCAATCTGTGTGTGGAGCCAGAGGATGTGGGTGAGGTTTTGAATGATTACTTTTCATCTGTGTTCTCTATGGAGAAGGACGATGTCGGTGTAGAGATCAGGGAGGGGGATGGTGATATACTTGAATAAATTAACATTGAAAGGGAGGAGGTATTAGCAATTTTAGCCGGCTTAAAAGTGGAAATATCCCCAGTCCCAGATGAGATGTATCCCAGGCTGCTATGAGGCAAGGGAGGAGACTGCAGGGGCTCTGACAAAAATTTTCAAATTCTCTCTGGTCACAGGTAAGGTGCCAGAGGACTGGAGGACAGCGAATGTGGTACCATTATTCAAGAAAGGTAGTAGGACAAACCAGGTAATTACAGGACAGTGAGTCTAATATCAGTGGTAGGGAAACTATTGGAAAAAATTCTGAGGGACAGGATTAATCTCCACTTGGAGAGGCAGGGATTAATCAGGGATAGTCAGCATGGCTTTGTCGGGGGACAGCGTGTCTAACAAATTTGATTGAATTTTTCGAGGAGGTGACTCGGTGTGTAGATGAGGGTAAAGCAGTTGATGTAGTCTACATGGGCTTCAGTAAAGCTTTTGATAAGGTTCCGCAGGGGAGATTGGTCAAGAAGGTAAGAGCCCATGGGATCCAGTGCAATTTGGCAAATTGGATCCAAAATTGGCTTAGTGGCAGGAAGCAGAGGGCGATGGTCGAGGGTTGATTTTGCGATTGGAAGCCTGTGACAAGTGGTATACCACAGGGATCGGTGCTGGGACCCTTGCTGTTTGTAGTGTACATTAATGATTTCGACGTGAATATAGGAGGTATGATCAGTAAGTTCGCAGATGACACGACAATTGGTAGTGTCGTAAATAGTGAGGAGGAAAGCCTTAGATTACAGGTCGATATAGATGGGCTGGTAAGATGGGCAGAGCAGTGGCAAATGGAATTTAATGCTGAGAAGTGTGAGGTGATGCACTTTGGGGGGACTTACAAGGTAAGGGAATATACAATGGATGATAGGACCATAGGAAGTACAGAAGGTTAGAGGGACCTTGGTGTACTTGTCCATAGATCACTGAAGGCAACAGCATAGGTAGATAAGGTGGTTAGGAAGGCATATGGTATACTTGCCTTTATTAGCTGAGGCATAGAATATAAGAGCAAAGAGGTTATGATGGAGCTGTATAAAACGCTAGTTAGGCCACAGCTGGAGTACTGTGTACAGTTCTGGTCGCCACACTATAGGAAGGATGTAATTGCAGAAGGTGCAGTGGAGATTCACCAGGATGTTGCCTAGGCTGGAGCATTTCAGCTATGAAGAGAGACTGGATAGGCTAGGATTGTTTTCCTTAGAGCAGAGAAGGCTGACGGGGGACCTGATTGAGGTATACAAAATTATGAGGGGCATAGATAGGGTAGATAGGAAGAAACTTTTTCCCTTAGCGGAGGTGTCAATAACCAGGAGGCATAAATTTAAGGTAAGGGGCAGGAAATTTAGAGGGGATTTGAGGAAAAACTTTTTCACCCAGAGGGTGGTTGGAATCTGGAACACACTGCCTGAAGGGGTGGTAGAGGCAGTCACCCTCATAACATTTAAGAAGTATTTAAATGAGCACTTGAAATGCCATACAAGGCTACGGGCCAAGTGTTGGAAAATGGGATTAGAATAGATAGGTGCTTGATGGCCGGCATGGACATGATGGGCCTGTTTCTGTGCTGTATAACTCTATGATTCTAAGACAGCAGGGGTCCTATTACATATTTATAAGAATTCATTAGAAAAGGCAATAGTGCCAGGTGACTGGCTGACAGCTAATGCGATCCCTATATTTAAAAAGGGAAATAGAACAAGTCAAGGTAACTATAGACCAATTAGCTTAACATCAGTGGTAGGAAAGATAATGAAATCTTTATTCAAATATGTAATAGAAAAACATCTAGAAACCGAAATTTCAAAATGCTTTCCCAACCTTATTGAATAGGTTAGATGAGGGTAATATAATAGATGTAATATATTTGGATTTTCAAAAGGCCTTCGATAAGATACCGCATAGTAGACTCATGGCTAAGGTCAGAGCTTGTGGAGTCAGAAGACAGGTAGCAAAATGGATAGCAAACTGGCTAGAAAACAGAAGACCGAGGGTACAGGTTAAAGGCAGCTACTCAGACAAAAGGTGGGAAGTGGTGTTCCAAAGAGATCATACTGGTACCACTGCTGTTCACTATATTCATAAATGGTTTGCACCCAGGATTTGAAACAATTTCTAAATTTGTAGAAACACTAAATTGGGGCCTGCTGTCATTACGAAGGAAGAATGCAAAAAAATGCAAAAGATGTTGGTCAACTTGCAGAATGGGCATTTAAATTGGCAAATGAATGTCAAGTGTGAGGTGATGCATTTTGGTAGGAAGAATAGGAGGACACATGCTGTTTGGATAAATGAGTGTCAAAATAATAATAAAAAAGGCTTGCATTTATATAGCGCCTTTCACGACCAGCAGAAGTCTCAACGCACTTTACAGCCAATGAAGTACCTTTTGAAGTGCAGACACTGTTGTAATGCAGGAAATGCAGCAGCCAATATGCACACAGCAAAATCCCACAAGCAACAATGTGATAATCACCAGTTAATTTGTTTTTGTGATGTTGATTAAGGGAAGTGGGATAGAGGAGCAGAGGGATCTGGGGGTACATATACATGAATCACTAAAGTCAATGCAAGTTCATAAGACCATAAAAAAGCAAACAATGCACTAGGGTTCATTTCTGGAGAACAGAATTGAAAACCTGAGAAGTTATGTTAAAATTATATAGAACCTTGGTTACAGCATACTTGGTCTACTGCGAACAGTTCTGGTCTCTATATTACAAAAGGGATATAGAGGCACTAGAGAACATGCAAAAAAAGGATGATACCAAAACTGAGAGGTTGCAATTATCAGGAAAGACTGAGCATAGGAGCTCTTTATTCTAGAAAAGAGAAGACAGAGAGGTGACCTGATAGAGGTTTTTGAGATAATGAAAGGGTTAGGTAAGGTAAACGTGGAGAAAATGTTTCCACTTGTTGTGGAGACCAAACCTTGAGTCATTAACAAATCCTATTGGGAATTCAGGACAAGTTTCGTTACCCAGAGTGTGGGGAGAATGTGGAACTTGATACCACATGGAGTGGTGGAGTCAAATAACATAGAGGCATTTAAGGGGAAGCTAGATAAACACATGAAAGGAATAGAAAGGTATGCTGATAGGGTGTGCTGGAGAGGGATGTGAGAAGACTCATGTGGTGTATAAACGCCGGCAAAGAGCAGTTGGGCTAAATGGCCGTGTTTCTGTGCTGTAGACTCAGTATTTCATTGGAGGTAAGGGGCAGAAGAGTAGATGGACTGTAAAATTCTATGATTCTTGGGCAGTGTGCATTGACAATTCTTACCTCCTGGTCAATGAGGTAGACGCCGTGATTCCTGGCATAACTGACTGTGCTGGGGACAGACACCACTTTGACACCACTGAATCCTTCCCAGCAAATATCTAGAAAAAGAGCCACAACATTTATAAACTATTAATATAACATATTGTTGGTCCAGCAATCAAGATCAAATGAATTTCTTCAATTTTATGCAGCAATGTAATGAAGTTTTTGTTTCAAAAAGTCATGAAGCAGCAGCCTCTTAGGACATGGTACTAAGCCCAACTGCCTGGTAAGGATTTAGGCCTTTACATTGTTGTGCACTGAGTTCGATGATCTTGGACAGGGCAGTATTGACCTTGGTGCCCCGAGTTGGAAAGTGGGGCTGGGGGGGGCGGTTAGGAAATCAGACTTAAGTTCCCACTCTGACTGGAGGAGGATTCTTTTGTTTGTTACTTAGAATCACACAGAAGTAGGCCATTCGGCCCATCATGCTGGCTCTCCTACCATTAGAAATAGTGTCTGCCTATATATCTGTCAAAATGTCTCATCATTTTGAATGCCCAATCTCCCCTTAACCTTCTCTACTCTAAGGAGAACAATCTTGGGTTCTCCAGAATACTGAAACCTGTCATCATTCTAGCAAATCTCCACTACACCTTCTCCAAGGCCTTGACATCCCTGCTAAAGTGTGGTGCTCAGAATTGAAAGCAATATTCTAAGTGGGGCCTAATCAGTGTTACAGCCACGTGGTGAGATTTAGGTGATTCCCCCTGTTCAGTACCCACCTGACCGCAACAATTGTGTTTTGTTGTTAGGGTTTAACTTCCTGTGTTTTACTTGTCAGATAAATAGATAGCGACAGGTTTTCTTGTAGATTTAAAACAGAAAACCAATTATTTATTGATTAATACGCCTTACCCCCAAAATTGTTGCAACTACATCCATTCAAGCATTCGCTCATACACACACACACACACACACACACACACACAAACACACAAACAGAAACAGACAGGAAAAAGGGGTAAGCGATTATAAGTGTGCAATAAGTTTCGGGGGTCACAGTAAACCTGTTGAATTTTCTTGGAAGTCAAGTTCTTGTTGGTTGCAGGCCTGAGGTGTTTATAGATTTCACTCTTAGTTGAAAGTTCAGTTGAAAACAGTGGATCACTTCTAATTCACTGCTGTATAAAATGTAGATGTAGAATTCTGCAACAGGGCATGTCCCTTCTGGTTTGCTGGAAACAAGCTTCTTGGATGCTACTTTCTGGGTGTTTCTCTTTTTCTCTCTAGGCTGCCTTTAACGCCTTCTTTGCTTCAGAAGGCGGTGTTCAATTTGGGAATATTTTAGGATGGGTGTAGGATGGGTGCAATTGACACCTCTTAGCTTTGAGGATTTTCCTTTGTCCCTGTCAGACAGTTTGAATATACAAAGGCCAAGTCCTTTTCCTTCGGTGGCCATTTTGGGGCACATTGTTCACTTCTTTAAAGAAAGGTCCATTTTTTAAAAGACAAGGTCAGTTTTTATAACTCTTCAGTTTTTGTCCATAAAATTTCACTGTTGCACTTCTTGTATGTGTAACACCAGTAATTTCTAAAGGTTTAGTAAAAATTTCTTACTTTTATGCCTCTATTTATAAAGTCAATGGTCCCATATGCTTAACAACTTGGCCTGCCACCTTCAAGGATTTGTGTTAGTATCCCCCACATCCCTCTGTTCCTGTATTCCCTTTAAAATTGTGCCACTTAATTAATATTGCTTGTCATTTTTCCTTCCAAAATGAAACACTTCACACTTCTGTTTACATTTATACAACACTCTGACAAGTTAGATTCTGCCTGTGTTGCCTGAGCTGACTTTTTTAACATAATATTTCTGTAATACAAGATTCAGCATTTTTCTCCAGAATGAGCCATCTTTCTGGAATTACTCTCAACAATGGTAATATAAGGTATTAATTCAGTGGGTGGACTGTCATATACAATCTCAAGCATTTCATGTCGTTTTTGAGAAGGTGGCATGACTGTAACATCTGAAAGTCTAGACATTATCCCATACCATTTGCATGCATAGCAGGAAGCATAGCTAAGGCTATGTGGGAGCCTCCAATGCATAGAAACAGCAGTTCCCATTTAGCCCCTCAAGCCTGTTCCCACCATTCAATGAGATCATGGCTGATTTGAGTCCTAACTCCATATATCTGCCATTTCCTATATCTTTTAATATCTTTGGATAACAAAAATCTATCAATCTCAAATTTAAAATTTACAATAGATCCATCAGCAATGTTAATTGTATATCAATTGTGTTTAATTATATGCAGGTGGAGGGCATTAATTGGGACTTCACTTGAGCAGGTATAAAAAAACACTCACTGAAACTGGGCTGTAATTGAGTTATGAGGTGTATGTTTCACTCTGTAAATAAATGTCAGACTGAGTAAAGATCTTTATTTAGAGATACAGCACTGAAACAGGCCCTTCGGCCCACCGAGTCTGTGCCGACCATCAACCACCCACAATCCTACACTAATTCCATGTTCCTACCACATCCCCACCTGTCCCTATATTTTCCCTACCACCTACCTATACTAGGGGCAATTTATAATGGCCAATTTACCTATCAACGTGCAAGTCTTTGGCATGTGGAGGAAACCGGAGCACCCGGAGGAAACCCACGCAGATGCAGGGAGAACTTGCAAACTCCACACAGGCAGTACCCAGAATTGAACCCGGGTCGCTGGAGCTGTGAGGCTGCGGTGCTAACCACTGCGCCGCCCAATCGACAATTCAGTATACTTAATCCTGCATCTCAGATTTAAGGCAGCAGCCAGACAAGTCTGTCTCACACAGATATAGGGGACGAGCTATGTCAAGCAGACAGCGAAAGAAAGATACCTGCATTGAAAAAAGTCTCAGTTTAGTTTTGCATAGCTTAGCTAGAGAAGTTAAGCATGTTTATTGAGACGCATTTTACTCTTTTTTTAATAATCGAGTAGCCTAATTTATTGTTCTCACTATACAATGTGTATTGTTCATTCACGTGTTTTATGTAAAATAAACCAATGATTTGAAGTAGTGCGCTCGAAGTTCTAATATGCATTTGTAGTATGGAGACAGAAATGCACACTGTACTCTCAAGTGTGGCCTAACCAAGGTTCTATATAAATTTAACATTACATCCTGGTTTTTCCTCTGAAAATGAACCTCATAACAAACAGATTAAAGGTTTAAATGCATGGCTGAAAGTGTGGTGTGGGAGGCAAGGGTTTCAATTCATGGGGCACAGGGGACCAGTACTTGGAAAGTGGGAATTGTTCCGATGGGATGAACTCCACATAAACTGAATTGGGACCAGTGTCCTGGTGAATTGAATAACTAGGGCGCTGGATAAGGCTTTAAACTAATATGGGGAAAGGGATGATTCAGATAAGGGTAGATTTATAATCTGAAGAGAAAAGTCAAGGCTGTAGAGCAGAATAGTGATTTGGGTAAAATCAAGCAGGTTTGTCAGCAAGGGACAAAGCATTTAATAACAGTAATAAGACATGAGCAATGAAGGCCACATCAGGAAAAATTAGGAAAAAGTTAAAATTAAAGGCACTATATCTATCTACACAAAGCATTCATAACGAGATAGATGAATTAATGGCACAAATAGTGATAAATGGGTTGGATCTAGTATGCATTACTGAGACGTGATTGGAGGGTGACCTAGGTTGGGAACTAAATGTTCCAGGGTACTTGATTTTTAGAAAGACAGGCAAAATGAAAATGGAGCTGGGGTAGCCCTGGTATTAAGAAATGAGATAAAGGCACTAGTGAGAAAGGATCTTAGCCCAGAAAAGCAGATGTGGAATCAGTAATGCCGGAGCTAGGGAATAATAAAGTGCAGAAAACACTGGTGGGAGTAGTTTATAGGTCCCCTAACAGTAATCATAGTGTTGGACAGAATAAAAAACAAAATCAGGAAATTAGAGGAACATATAACAAGGGTAATACTGTAATTCTGAGGGGCTGCATATAGAATGGACAAAGCAGATTTGCAAAAGTAGCTCGGTGGAAGAGTTCATGGAATGCATTCCAGACAGTTTTTTGGGACAATATGTTGAAGAACCAACTGGGGAACAGATTATTTTAGATCTAGTATTGAGACAGGGTTAATTAGCAAATTTATAGTAAAGGATCCTCTGGCAAAGAGTGATCATAATATGACAGAATTTCATTTCAAGTTTGGTTGTGATGCGGTTAAGTCCGAAACTGGGGTCTGAAATTTAAATAAAGCTAATTATGGAGGTATGAGGGGTGAGCTGGCTGAGGTAGATTGGGAAATTGGGTTAAATATATGACGGTAGCTAAGTAATGGCAAACATGTAAAGAAATTATTCATAATTCTCAATGAATATATATTCCCTCGAAGAATAAAAGCTCCCGCTGGAAAAGTGGTACAACCATGGCTAACGAGAGAAGTTAATGATGGTATCAGATTAAAAGAAGAGGTTTACAATGTTGGCAAGAAGAGTAGAAAGCCTGAGGACTGGGAAGGTTTTAAAAAAAAAAAAATCAGCAAAAGGTGACCAAGAAATTGATAAAGAGGGAGAAAATTAAATGAGAGTAAACTAGCAAGAAATATAAAAACGTATTGCAAGAGCTTTTACAAGTATGTAAAAAGATAGTGCCTGTTGCCTTTCCGCCACTGAATTTAGTCCAGGGTAGGGAAGGTTGAGGACGGCTTTCTCGCCCAGAGGCTAACTGAGATCCTTAAGTGGCCAGCTAATGGCCACTTAAGACCCTCACCCTGCCGTCACTGGCATTTTACCAGCAGCGGGGGAGGCTCGCTGCCAAATGTGGAGCCGCCCAGTAAACCAAATGGCCTCCCTGTGGGCTGAGGTGGTGCATGGACAATCTGTGGCCCATGAAGGACCCCCGGTGGCAAAGGCCACCCCTGTTCCATTGCTCCCAGTGACACTGCTGGGACTGCTCATCTGCCTGCCCTGACTGGCTGGCAGCTCTTGAAGGTGGGATCCACGTCCTTAAAGGGATAGGGATCCCAGTGCCGGGCAGTTAATTGCCTGAACACCATGAAATGCAGCTGCGGGCCCCCCAAATGGCAGAGGTGGGGATCCCCTCGCCTTTTTGACCTGGTACCAGGGACCCCGCCAGCTGCATAAAACCCAGCCCAATATTAAACAAATGGTTTGTGTCTGCCTTCACAGTAGAGGACAAAAGAAACACACTGAAAGTGGTGGGGGACCAACAATCTAATGAGGGTGAGGAGCTTAAGATAATTAATATTAGTAACAAAATGGTATTGGAGAAATTAATGGAACTAAAAGCTAACAAACCCCCTCAACCTTATGGGCATACCCTAGGGTTTTAAAAGAGGTAGCTTTAGAGATAGCGGATGCATTGATTTTGATCTTAAAGAATTCCTGAGATTCTAGAATGGCCCACATGGATTGGAAGATAGCAAATGTAACACCACTATTCAAGAAAGGATGGAGAGAGAAAACAGGGAACTACAGGCCAGTTAGCCTGACTTCAGTCATAGGGATAATGCTAAAATCTATTATTAATGACTTGGTAACGGCGCATTGGAAAATCAGAATATGATCAGGCAGCATCAACACTGTCTTTTATGAAAAGAAAATAGTGTTTGACAAATCTATTCGAGTATTTTGAGGGTGTAATTAACAGGGTAGATAAGGGGGAAACAGTGGATGCCGTTTATTTAGATTCTCAGAAGACATTCAATAAGAAGCCACATGGGAGATTGTTAGACGAGATTAGGGCTCATGCGAATGGGGGTAATATACTAGCATGGACAGAAGGTTGTTTAACAGACAGAAAAGAGAATAGAAATAAATGGGTCATTTTCAGGTTGGCAGCTATAATGAGTGGAGTGCTGCAAGGATCAATGCTTTAGCCTCAGCTATTTACAATCTATATCAATGACTTTGGTGAGGGGACTGAATGTAATTTACCCAAGTTTGCTGATGATACAAAGCTAGGTGGGAAAGTAAGCTATGAGGAGGATGTAAAGAAACTGGAAAAGGATATGGACTGGAAGCAGGAAATTATCCACTTTGGTAGGAAGAATGGAAAAGCAGAATTTTTTAAATTAAAGATGAGAGACTAGTAAATGTTGGTATTCAGAGGGATTTGGAGGGCGTTGTACACAAATTACAGAGAGTTAACATGCAGGTACAGAAAGCAATTTGGAAGGCAAATGGCACGTTAACCTTGGGCTTATTTAGGGCTTTGGTGAGATCAAAGCTGGAGTGCTGTGCACAGTTTTAGGGCTGGATTTTTGCCGCCCCCCCCACCCCCCGCCTCTGTTCCCAATTTTGGTGGGGGGGGGGCCAAAAATACCAGCAACAAGCGGCATGTCACTTTCAGGATGCCATTCCTGGTGCTGACATGGCAGGAGGAGGGCAGAACAAGGATCCCGCTCTCCTCCCTGTTGAGGCCAATTAAATTAGTTAAAAACTTTGTAAAGAGCTTGTTGGACAGGAGGGTGGAATAATTCAAGGGGCTCATGAGTTTCAGGAGCAATCAGTTTCTGATCAACTAAAGGAAAGCAGATACACAGTGGGGAGACATTCAAGGCTGCTCCAGGGCATCACCCCGGCCCCATAAGAGGGTCAGTGGGGGCAAAGGGGACAGCGTTTGGTAAGGAGGTGCACTTGGCACTGCGCAGGTAGCAGGGAGAGTGGGCACTCAGTCCCTGGGCTCTGAACGGGGTCATCACTCCCCTGGCACCATGGGGGCAGAAGAATAGGGGGCACGGCTGCCAAGGACAACTGGGTGGCCACCTGTCCAAAACGAAGGCTGCAGCTTGCAATGGGAACACAACTGTTAGACTTTGGGCCCGTGGTGATGAGGGGCAACACCCTCTGCAGGGAAGGCGGAATCCCGAGCAGCAGGTGGGCACAGGAGAGGAATGAGGGGCAGGAAGGACAAGCGGCCATATCCTAAACACAGGATCTACATCCGAAGATAGAGCTGCCTGAAGATTTTTTTTTAATTTCCAAAATATACTTTATTCATAAAATTCTGTAAAAATTACATTGCCAAACAGTTTCAAACAGCACCAAAAGATACAAACATTGCAAGGGAGATCAGTTTCCTTCTATACTATCATGAGTTTCTTCACAACCCTTCCCTTTCACTATTGTCATGCCAATTACAGTTTCACATTTACAGCAAATGAAAATATCAACGATACAGTTCAAGGGGTTTCCCATGGATCCAGCCCCTCAGTTCAGCTTGGTGGGGGTCCTTACACTGTGGTCTTTCCCCATTGAGCCTTTGCTGCGGCTGCCCCAAGCTTTAGTGCGTCCCTCAGCACGTAGTCCTGGACCTTGGAATGTGCCAGTCTGCAACATTCGGTGGTGGACAACTCTTTGCGCTGGAAGACCAGCAAGTTTCGGGCAGACCAAAGGGCGTCTTTCACCGAATTGATAGTCCTCCAGCAGCAGTTGATGTTTGTCTCGGTGTGCGTTCCTGGGAACAGCCCGTAGAGCACAGACTCCTGTGTTACCGAGCTGCTTGGGATGAACCTCGACAAAAACCACTGCATCTCTTTCCACACCTGCTTTGCGAAGACACATTCCAGGAGGAGGTGGGCAACCGTCTCTTCCCCACCACAGCCAACGCGGGGGCACTGTACGGAGGGGGCGAGACTTCGGGTGTGCATGAAGGATCTGACGGGGAGGGCCCTTCTCACCACCAGCCAAGCTACGTCTTGGTGCTTGTTTGAAAGTTCTGGTGATGAGGCATTCCGCCAAATGTCTTTGACGGTCTGCTCGGGGAACCATCCGACAGGATCCATCGTCTCCTTTTCCCGTAGGGCCTTGAGGACATTCCGTGCAGACCACTGCCTGATGGACCGGTGGTCAAAGGTGTTTTCCCGCAGAAACTGCTCCACGAAGGATAGGTGGTACGGCATGGCCCAACTGCATGGAGCGTTCCGCGGCAATGTGCCCAGGCCCATCCTTCGCAACACCGGGGACAGATAGAACCTCAGCACGTAGTGACACTTGGAGTTTGCGTACTGGAGCTCTACACACAGCTTGATGCAGCCGCACACGAAGGTGGTCATCAGGATGAGGGCCTGCCTGAAGATGACCGAGACCCAATGCCACAGGAGTCTGTGACCTCGTCATCGAAGACCTCACACCTCGCAACACTGGTCACCATGCCCTATCAAAGTCACTGTGGCCTTAAACGTCTTCATTTCTGGCTCCTTCCAAGGATCAGCTGCGGACCTTAGTGACATCTCAAAAATGGCAGCCTACCACTGCAAGATAGGTCACTGATGCCATCTTTGCCAGAGGTTGACAGCACATTCATTTTATGACAGATGCGGCATCACAGGGACAGATAGCATTGGGTTTGACCTCCATTGCTGGATTCCCTCAGGTGCAGGGCTTCATCGTTTACACCCGTATGGCCATCAAGGCACCCAGTGACTGGTCACTCGATCCATCAACAGGAAGGGCTTCCACTCCCTCAACATCCAACTGGTCTGTGTCCATAATAAGAACTTCCTTCGTGTGTGTGCTTGCTTTCCAGGCTGACAGGATTCTTTCATCCTCCAGCAGACCAGGCTGCCTGAACTGAAAAGTCATCAACCGGAAAAGTTAACTGTTTCTCTCTCCACAGATGCAGCCTGACATGCCGAGCATTTGCAGCAATTTCTGTTTTTATTTCAGATTTCCAGCATCCACAGTCTTTTGCTTTTGTAAATCAATTTATTGTTTGCGCACAGTGTAGTATCCTGGGTTACAGTGTGCACCAGGTTACCCTTGGATCTTGAGATGTAAGAGTGTTTACCTAAAACAGGTATCGCTTGTGTTAGATGTGAAAAAACATATATGAAGAATCAACTAAACCCTGTGACCAGAGATAGCAGACGTTGGGCGTGCTCTTTGCAATACTCAAGATGCAAATGTGGAAGATGATGATTTTATTTTATAATGCTCCTGTGAAGCATTTTAGGATGCCTTACTACATTAAAGGCACTATATAAGCTCAAGCTGTTGCTGTTACAGACCAGAGCTAAAACATCAAGGTCATGTCATCCTTTGGTAGCATCTGCCCCTAGTACACAGCTACAAGTGTAAGTTCAGAACCTGCACACATTTGCTGTTCACTTTTCCAAAGCTACAAGCAACCTTACAATCCTTTCATTGCTTAGCAGCATGGCACATATAAAGACTGTAATTTGCATCTGAAACTACTGTCACACTTAGATCTTAACAGGGCTTCACCAAACAAGTCCTTTTAACATGTCTTGGCTGCATGATGTGTGTCCAGTTCCTAGCAAACAGGATGGGGGATACAGACCTGTCACTGTACGTGCTCCTTGGACTTACAAAATCTCAAGACTACTTCTTGACTTGTAAGACATAACAAAAGGGTCAAGACTAAAAATGCAGCAATACCCAGAAATTACAGGTTTGTGACTCCCTGGACAACAATGCCCCTGAAAGTATCAAGTGAGTAAAAGGAGATGAACCTTGAGGTCTCTACCAAGCTAGGAGTTAGCTTTCAATATTTCAATTATGTCTTGTTCATCGACATACGCACAAGCTACTGGTTCTGGAAGAGCAGGGTACCAACACTGCCAGAGGCCCTGGGCAGGCCACCATCTTACTGTGCCATTATAACCAAGACTCAAGCACCAGCACAGTCACATATACCCCAGGTGTCAGCTGTGGTTCAGTACTAGCATTCTCACCTATGAGTCAGAAGATTATGACTCTAAGATTCTGGATTCAAATCCCACTCCACAGACTTCAGCACATAATCCAGAGTGACAGTCCAGTGCAGCACCAAGGGAATGCACAGTGGGAGGTGCCATCTTTTAGGATGCAACATTAAACTGAGGACCCGTCAGCCATCACAGGTGGACATAGCACTATTTCAAGGAAGAGCAGTGGCATTCTACTGTGTCCTGGCCAAGATTTATCCCTCAACCAACATCACCAAAACAGATTATTTGGTCATTGCTGCTTGTGGGACCTTGCTGTGTGCTATTTGGATGCTGCATTTCCCACATTACAACAGTAACTACAATTCAAAAGTACTTCATTGGCTGTACAAAAAAGGAAGCCCTGAGATCGTGAAAAGTGCTATATAAATGACTTTTTTTCTTTGGAGGATAGAGATAGTGATGTTCAGAAAATAGTGCCCAGTAAGTCACAGTTGTAAGAATGGACAGGTGAAGGAAGATTCAAGCAAGAGGCCATAAAGATATGCTGTATGTTTAATTTTAATTATGCTGCCTGGCAATGGAACAGTTAAAATTGAAGTGTTGAAATATGCTGTGTTTAGCTTAGCTACTGTAGTCCTAGGTATGTAGGAATACAGGAAAAGGAGTAGGTAATTCAGTCCCTTGAGTCTGTTCTGCCATTCAAAGAAATCTTAGCTGATCTGTGACCTAACTGCATATAGCTGCCTTTGTCCTATATAAATTAACACCTTCGGATAACAAAAATCTATCAATCTCAGATTTAAACTTTACAATTGATCTAGCATCAACTGCTGTTTGCAGAAGAGAGTTCCAAACGGCTATAACAATTTGTGTGTAAAAGTGTTTCCTAATTTCACTCCTGAAAGGTCTGACTCTAATTTTTAGACTACGCCAAGTCCCAGACTCCCAATCAGTGGAAATAGTTTCTCTCCATCTACCCGATCTGTTCCCCTTAATATCTTGAAAACTTCAATCAAATCACCCCTTAACATTATAAATTCCAGGGAATACAATCCTTGTTTATGTAATCACACTTTGTAATTTAACCCTTGGAGTTCAGGTATCATTCTGGTAAACCTGCACTGCAATTCCTCCAAAGTCAATATATCCTTCCTAAGGTGTGGTACTCAGAACTGCTCACAACACTCCAGGTGTGGTCATTGTATAGCTGAAACATGACTTCTACCTCATTGTATTCTAGTCCTCTAGATATAAAGGCCAGCATTCCATTAGTCTTTTTGATTATTTTCTGTACCTGTTCATGACATTTTAATGATCAACATACCTGGACCCAAGGCTCTTTGGACTGCCACTATTTCTAGCATGTCTTTAAAAAAAGCTAGCAAGAATGTTTTTTTGAGATAAGCTGCGAATGGTTGACTAGCATTACCATAGTCACTGTAGCTCTGGACAGCGTCCTGTCTCTTAAAGAATTGAGCCTGTTGAGATGAGCCGCTTATTGTTGAGCAGCCTTATTACTCCTCCAGTCTAAACTTATCAAGCTGACAATAACCATTCAACCTTATCTTCCTAATCTTATATTGAAAAAAACCCTCACATTTCGGGGTTTCAGGTGCAAGGGTCAGGCTAGCACCAATTACAGGCCTGTATAAGTAAAAGGCCAGTGGTACAGGTGAAGCTACAGAGAAGGAAATAGCAGTCTGGTTCTGACTCTAGTCAAGAAGGGAATGGGGTAATATCAGTCTGTTCTTATAACTATCAGTCAAGCATTGCAATTATCCTAATTTGTGCTCAGTTTGATTACCTCAATAAAGAATTAACATCACCATCCATTAGATGCCAGGGTCAGATTTATCACACAATGTATAGGTGAATAGAGCAAATGGTGGTACCAGAGCAGGAGCTAGCTGGTCACATGGATGTCAATCAGGCAGCAGGTTCCTCCTCCTACTCTGTCACCACCATGTAGTGGTTAGCACTGCAGCCTCACAGCTCCAGGGACCCGGGTTCAATTCTGGGTACTGCCTGTGTGGAGTTTGCAAGTTCTCCCTGTGACCGCGTGGGTTTTCGCTGGGTGCTCCGGTTTCCTCCCACAGCTGAAGACTTGCAGGTAATAGGTAAATTGGCCATTGTAAATTACCCCTAGTGTAGGTAGGTGGTAGGGAATATGGGATTACTGTAGGGTTAGTATAAATGGGTGGTTCTTGGTCGGCACAGACTCGGTGGGCCGAAGGGCCTGTTTCAGTGCTGTATCTCTAAATAAAAAATATAAAAAAATAAAATTATTGTTTTGTCTTAAGGATTTTCATTAACCACCAAAACACTTTTCAGAAGTGTTTATTTTAAATTCTGCTCTCTCCTGGATAGAGTATATGCAAATTGCTGAAAAAGTTTAACTTTAAACTTGATTAATAGTTCTTTAGACATGTGTGCAAGCAATGCATCTTTGTCTTTCAGCCTACTGATGTTGTTGTCTGCAAGATGAATACTGAAGCCCCTCGTCTAACTTCAAGAAATATCTCCCAGTTAAAAAGCTTGCCGAGTTATCAGAATGTGTTGCAGGCAATAAACAGGCTGACAAGAATCCTTCTAACAGGAGACCAGTTGATCATCTCTCAAGAGAGCTAAGATGGACTACATTGGGACTTCAGAGACAGCCAGACCATCAGTCAGCACCTTTCACTGGATAGAACTCATTAATCTTGGTAAAAGAAAAGCAGAGCTGATTAAACAGTGCGCTGTTTCTCCAGAGGATTACACAGGGAATGGACATCATCAGCACTGCGATATAGCTTACTGAGCTGCATGTGATCAAGGGCTTTGAATCCAGCCACAGGAAACATTCAAACTGAGGGAGATTAAAGAGCAGAATTTGATTAGAAGGGCACCTTTATCAAACTGTTGCCTGTCATAGCAAAGCTGATAACGTTCACAACTTAAAATACTTTGTGTCATATGTCTAGGTAAGGAGATTTACTGAAGGAAAAACCAAATGACAGTTTGTGCCTTCAATTTCACTTTCACCTTCAGATTGAAGAGCTGAAAGTCTGTGTAACTGTGAGTGGAATCAAACAGACAACCTAGATGCTTGAGAAGTGTGACTTCACCCAGGCTGACCTCAAGTGTAGTACTATGGGAGTGCTGCACTTTTGGAGGTGCCGACTTTCCGATGAGATGTTAAACGGGTGCCCTATCTGCTTTTTCAGGTGGAAGGAAAAGATCCCATGACACTTCTTCAAAGAAGAGCAGGGGAGTTATCCCTGGAGTCCTGGTCAATATTTATCTCTAAACCAACATCACTAATACTGATTATCTGGTCAATATTTCATTACAGTTAGTGGGAGCTTGCTGCGGTTGCAATGTTTCCTACAACAGTGCTTACACTTCAAAAATACTTAATTAGCTGTAAAGCACCTTGGGACGCTCTGAGGTGGTGAAATGCACAATATAAATGCAAGTTTTTGTTTTCTTTTTCTTCTTTTGAAGGGAGTCCCTGACTGTATAACTGCCTCATTAAATTTAAACCTTTACATTATGGAGTATTCCCTCGAAATTTCAAATCTATTAGGCAACTATGTCATCAGGAACCTGTGGCTTTTTATAATTAAGAAATCCAGGAGAAGGGACAAGGGCTATAATGCAGGACACAACGGAATGGAGCGAAGAGGATGTGAAAAGCCTAAAGATTGATGGAGGGAGGTAAGAGAGGGGAAGTAAAAAAAAAAAATAGGGAGGTAAGACAGAGGGAGGTAAGGACTTCTACAGTTCTGAGATCTTGTGAAAGAATTAGTTAGAACAGGAGACTGTGCATTGCGTCCCAACGATACAGTGAGAATTCAGAGAGTGGGGGGGTCTCTATGTCAGTGAATTTGCAGTTTTCAAACAGGTGATTACATTATTACTGAGAAGAACCAAATTCTAGAAAATGAGGTACAAGTTGATTATCATTGGGCTATTTCATTAATGAATCTCATAAACCACAGGTAAATAGATTCCAAGAAGATATAGATCTGTAAAACCTCCCATCTCCATAATAATCTAACATTATAAGGATATTATTCAACTCTAGCCAATTGCCTCCAGTAGCACAGGAACTATTGTATTCTATATTAACAGAGTTCTTATAAAATTTAATCATGTTAAAATGTTCTAAACCAATGTTTTCCAACTCTTTTTCTTAAAAATGAAAGTTTGCACAACATTAACTGCTTGATGGAAGTCTATTACAGAATGTTACTACAGTGTGGAAAAAAAAACTTCTCATCTCCAGCTTCACATTGCCATAGTGTTAAATCCTTTTCCTTGTTTTATATTTAGCAACAGACCTAAAAAGGGTGCATTCACAACTTTAAATTTGTCATCCAAATCCAGATTGAAGGCCTAATCTAACTCCAGGGAGAAGTGGAGCGAGATTCCTTGAGTGGGTAGTCTCATACTGCTCTGATTTCAAATGGTACAAAGTTTAACTCCAGTGTGGTGCCAAACTGGATGTACTAAATGCCCTTGGCCATCTTTTAAACCTTCCTGCAATAAATTAGCCAATATGGACAGAGGTGCTTTGTCTGAATGTTTACACTTTAGCCACTGGAGAAGGAACATGCACAGATCTCGCTCCTGGGCAGCAGAATGGGCATTTCAGAGGGGCAGTGTAGTGACAGGCAATCTAAAGACATCCAGAATAGGATCTGTCCTCTGGGTGGACATTTCATTTTCCTGTATCTGTCTGTATTAGATCACAGAAACCCATCTACACGATCCAGCAACAATTGCATTGGGATCCCTACAATACAGTGCGCCATTGCCCTTGTAGTCATTGACAAATGGTCTACAACCCTATTGAAATAGGCAGATTATATTATTACATCAATGTGCACATGGTATGTGACCCCAATAGAGAATGATGCACAAAAGTGTATGCACCCCTGAAGGTTTGCATGTTACTTTTGTTTTGTGCCTATCAAGCAGGCCAAGGTTCTTTGATGGAGAAGGATGGATGGATGGATGGATGGTCATAGAACTACTCAATGCAGCCAAGACTGATGACACCACTGATACAAATTCCACATCCCAGATACATTAGAGCCCTTGCTGATCAAACATTTGGAATGCTGAAACAATGCTTGGGAATCAGGCAAGAAAGATGCTACAAGGTGCCCAGAGAAGACTGACAAGACAAAAGCAGAATGCTATGCAGTGACCAGCCACACAACCAGCAGGAGTGACTAGCAGCAGTGACCAGCCACACAACCAGCAGGAATGACCAGCAGCACACCAACAGGTGCGATCAGCAGCACACTGGCAGCACAGAGCAGGAATGCTCAACAGTTCACCAGCAGCATGACCAGGAGGACACCAGCAAATGCAGAAAGGGCCATGGTTGTATCAGCATCCCCATATAGTCCAGTTCTCCAAGTGAGATCTGCAATTGGGCACTGCAACATTTTACTAAATGTACAGTTACAGAACTGCTTTACCTGGATATTTATCATCGCAAACTGCCTATGTTCTGTTGCCATTTGCAGATTGTAATTGTAATGTATATTAAAAGTGAATTAATTTCCATAAGTGCACTGATGCCTGTGATGTATGTTGTGCTGTTGTGTGCACCCCCTTGTGATTTGTAAACATCTCAGTGTTGGTTCTCCATACGACCCATCTCTCCTCTGACCTACTGTTAAGCCTGATTCATTGTCACTCCTGATCCATCACTACGTTTCCCATTACTCTGTGCCACCCATCACTCCATGGAATCCATTGCTCTGTGCAACCCATCTGTCAAAGCCATTGCTCTGTTTGACTCATTGCTCCGTGCAACCCATTGCTATGTACCACCCATTGCTGAAGGAAGGGTGATGATGATTGCTCGACACTGCAAGAGCTGCAGAAAATGCAGTTTGGTCAATTCTGATGATACACCCCTCCTAAAACCTTAAGTTAATATTGTTATTCAGGTGCCGCCTGACCCAATGGGCTGGATTTTAAAGCCTCTCTGCCGAGGGAATGGCGACAGGGGAACAATGAAGACCTGTACGCAGGAGGCCTGCCACTGACCCTGACAGCGGCAGGCCCTGTATTGATCTAGGCGGCGGTGGTAAGGCCTCGTGGCGCTGCCCGCCACTCAGCGACAGGACCCGCATTAATATATGTAAAGGTCTACTTACCAAGCAGGCTACAGCGATTCAGGCAGCACGTTTCAATCTTTATTCTGGCGGCCAGGGGAAACGTGGCGCGACACCTGTGGGGAGGGGGCAGGAGGTGTTTTTCTCTGTGTGGGGGTGGGGTGGAGGGAGAAATTAATCAAAGTTACTGGTTGGAATTTTACGCTGCCCCAGCTGGTCGGATGGTGGCACAGGGGTGGCATAAAATTGAGTGGCAGGCTCCAGGAGGCCTACCCACCCCACTTCCACCTCTGAACAAGTTTACGGCAGTCAGGCGGGGGGGGGGGGGGACCGCCCACCCGCCCGAGGCCAATCAAGAGCCTTAAGTGGCCACTTAACGGCCACTTAAAGGCCCTCGCCCGCCTCCATGGGTATTTTACCCATGGCAAGCGGGTGTGCTGGGGACGTGAAAGGCCGTCCAGCAATAGCTGCCGGTCTTTCCGCGCCCTGGCATGGCAGTCGGGCACAGGGTACCCAACCCACCCCCGGGACCCAAGGAACCCCCCTCCCCTCAAACGACCACTCCATACTCACCTTGGAAGGACCGATACCCATGGTGCGGCATGCCCCTACTTACCTTCCCTCCTCGATCCATGGCGTTGGCTAGGCTGCAGCCCCAGTAGTGGCCACTGCTCCCGGTGGCACTGCTCAGACTAAGAGCAGCCGGCCCGCTGATTGGCCGGCAGCTCACTGAGGCGGGACATCCTCCCTCAAGTGGGTGGAAGTCCCACCCTGGGACAATTAAAGCCTGGGGACCCATAAAATATGGGACGGATCCCTGGGCTAGGCGGAAGTGGGTTCACCACCGACTTTCACGTCGGAGTCCGACACCTGTCCATCCACCGTAAAATTCCGGCCACTGCTCCTGTGTGTATGTGAATCTTAAGGGGGTAGTTTCCTGAGAAGCCCTGGTGGAGGGAAGCTCAGTCGCAATCAGTGTATATCAGAACATTTGCCTCATTGTGGGACTACAGATGGCTATTCTCTCCCCACAATGACATTCGCTCTCCAGATTCATGTATCAAGAATGGGGAATTGGGAGGGTAATGCAGGCTGGTCAACACCTAACCCATAAATAGCCAGTACCTTTCTGGAGAGGAGGAGAACACACTTTGTTTTAATTAATGCACCAAGTGAAGCATCAAGGCTGGAAGAGGAGAGACTCAACAACAAAGCAACAACCCACAATCTTTGAATTCCCAAGGCCTGGGGGAACAATAGTGAGGATAGCATTGACAATTGCAACTTGGAAATTGGGGTGGCTGTTGGGAAGTAAAGATAATTTAAACAAAATAAACAGACAGAAATTTACAGGGATTAATATAAAATACTCAGTGATTCTTAGTCCAGCAACTAGGCTTCGTGTAAGTATTCCCTGGTATACTGTTCTAATCTTTCAAAGTCAAAGACTCAGTGGACAAGACCACACCGTGCTTGAATGAGAGAACATGGTCAGTAGTCAACAAGGGGACAATATTTTAAACAAAATGTGGAACTCATTCTGTGCTGTGCAGGTGTCTCACTGTATAGGGTTCACACTTCCAATCCCCAGTCAGTAGATGAGATCTTTTACATTTGTGTTCATTGTTGCTTTCGCGCTGGCAGTATAAGCCAAATCAAAGTGTGCTTTGCGGCTTGCATGAACGAACATATAGTTAATCTGAATAATTTTACTGATAGCATGCTTAACATAATTTAAATTATCTTACTGATCGCATGTTGTAGAAATACAACATCCATAGTAATGTCCTGATTTGGATCTGTTAAAGGTAACACAATGGTGTTGACTAGAACCGGGCACATTTATCCAGCAAAATTCTAAAGGTGTCGATGGTGTTTCTATTTTTTCGACCAAAAGTGCATCACTTCACATTTATCTCTGTAAAGTTCATTTGCCACATGACATTCCAATCTGGAGGCTTTCTAATGTCTTCTTGTATTATGTTGCATTCTCCCTCAGCGTTAGATGTACCCCTAGTCCAGTATCATCTGCAAATTTTGATATTCAGGTACTTGTTCCTCAATCCAAATCAATAATATACATTATGAATAACAGTAATCCTAGCACTGATCCTTCTGGAACACAGCTTTCTACCTTCCTCCAATCTGAATAACAACTCTTTACCCCTACTCTTTGCTTTCTATTTTTTAGCCAATTTGCTGCTCATTCAGCGATTTATCCCGACTCCACATGTCCTAACCTATGTCACGAGCCTTCCGTGTGGTACCTTACCGAAGGCCTTTTTGAAATGCCAAGTTTATGACATCTACTGCATTACCCTTGTCTACACTTTCTGTTACCTCTTCAAAAGATTCTATCAGGTTAGTTAAGCTTGACTTAGCCTTTTGAAATCTATGCTGACTATTTTTTAAATTATAATTTCTGTCTCTAGTTGCTGTTCTGTCACTTCCTTTAATATAGATTCCTGTATCTTTCCCATCACTGACGTTAAGCTGACTAGCCTATAATTCCCAGATTTTGTTTGGCTCTGTTTTTGTATACAGGGCAATATAGGAAATCTGACTAATATATTCCCCGCACATTTTTAAACTGGGAGAAATACAGGAAGGCACCAATCAGAAAAGTATGGCGAGGAATGCCTTTAAACACAATCCTTACTCATGCATGAAGGACTTCCAGTTGGGAAAGGTACTGGAGCAGTGCGTACATGTGCCTGTGGTGCCCCTTCCCTGTCACGGTAACCTTCACCATTCTTACAAGCCTCTGAGAACTCTGTTTTCCCAATTCTGGCCTCTTGTCCATTTCCCCACTCCATTTGTCCCACCACTGGCAGCTGTACCTTCAGTTGCCTGGGCCATAAGCTCTGGAATTCCCTCCTTAAACTTCTCTGCCTCTCAATATCTCTCCCCTCCTTTAAGACGTTCTTTAAAACTTGTCCTAATGTCTCCTTTTTTGGCTTGGTGTCAATTCTTGTCTGATTGCACTCTTGTAAAGTGCCTCAGGATATTTTACTGGGGAGAGATGCCATTTAAGGTAAGTTGTTGTTATTGAGATCAAGTACCTCGATGTGTGTGATAAGAACATAGGGAGGCGGGCTTTTGCTGCGTAAGCTTTCCAGACATGGAAATACTTGTATCGTTGCCATTTGTACACAGAGTGGAATCTTCTTTTCATAATCATAGTTTGTTAATAATCATGAGTTGTTTCCAGGACATGCCTGCACTGCAGGCTTTATGTTTTGAACTGCTTGTGCAGCACAAGCCAGTCATGCTGCTCATTTTCCAAGAGACATCCTCTTATGTCCGAATTATGTAAAGAATTTCACGAGTGCCTATCTGCTCCTTGTACTATTAAACACAAGGCTGCACAGGACTACTGAAACAATTACTGAGCATTGGCAAGTCCGCTGTGTTCATATTTGCTACTTTACAGAGTGAGAACTGAAAAAATTAGACTTTTCTTGTTTTAAAAGCTTTCGAACTTTGAAAGTTATTAGCTGTGGCTCAGTGGTAACACTGTTGCCTTGGTCAGAACGTTGTGAGGACAAAACCTAGGCTAACTCTCATGGTGCAGTACTGGGGGAGTGCTGCACTGTTGAAGATGCTGACTTTCAGATGATATGTTAAACTATGGCCCCATTTGGCCTCTCAGATGGATGTAAAAGATCCCCTGGCACTAATGGAAGAAAGCAGGGGAGTGAGTTACCCCGGTGGTGTCTTTTCCAACATTTATCCTTCAGTCAACATCATTAAAAAAACAAATTATCTGATTTGATTTTTGATTTAGAGATACAGCACTGAAACAGGCCCTTCGGCCCACCGAGTCTGTGCCGACCATTAACCACCCATTTATACTAATCCTACACTAATCCCACATTCCTACCACATCCTCACCTGTCCCTATATCCCCCTACCACCTACCTACACTAGGGGCAATTTATAATCGCCAATTTACCTATCAACCTGCAAGTCTTTTTGGCTGTGGGAGGAAACCGGAGCACCCGGAGGAAACTCACGCAGACACAGGGAGAACTTGCAAACTCCACACAGGCAGTACCCAGAACTGAACCCAGGTCACTGGAGCTGTGAGGCTGCGGTGTTAACCACTGCGCCACTGTGCCGCCATTTTCGGTCATTTTCTCAATGCTGTTTGTGTGACCTTGTTGTGCTTAATTGGCTGCTGTGTTTCCTTCGTTACAACAGTGACTACTTTAAAAGTACTTCATTGACTGTAAAGCGCTCAGGACATCCCGAGGTCTTAAAAGGTGCTATGGAAATGCAGGTCCTTTCTTTCTGTAAATGCTTTTAAATTTGTAAAATTGCTGAATAACTTTTCATTAAAAAGGTAAAATTCTTAATGGCTGAGCATTTTATGAATGGACTGAGATACATATAATAGCAATCACAGGAACTGGAGGATTGCTGGAGATCTGCCTCCTGCTATAGCACTCGGCTGGTTCGGTGATGATTTGTGCTATTCACCAAACTGATGGAAGCGAGCCTTTGGTTCAGTGACAGCATTCCTGTCTGAGTCTGGCGGTGCAGGGTTGGAACCCCACTCCAGACAGTCCCAGCAAGTGGAGACTGGAACTCCTGCTCGGAATTCCGGGTTGACATCCAGTGGGATGGTTGGTGTCAGTGCCCCCCTACCTCATTGAATGGATTGTGGGAGCCCATAAAACCCTCCCATCGTACAGGACTAACCACCACCTCCCCCCCCCCCCCCCATATTGGCTGGTACAAAGATGGTTACGCCATGGAATCAGCATTCAAGTTGTGGCCTAAGAGACTGTTAAATTACATTATAATAAAAGCAAAATACTGTGGATGCTGGAAATCTGAAATAAAAACAAGAAATGATGGAAGTACTCAGCAGGTCTGGCAGCATCTGTGGAGAGGGAAGCAGAGTTAACGTTTCAGGTCAGTGACCCTTCTTCAGAACTGGCAAATATTAGAAATGTAAAAGGTTATAAGCAAGTAAAGCGGGGGTGGGGCAAGAGATAACAAAGGAGGTGTAGCTAGGACAAGGTCACAGAATAGCTGACCAGAAGGTCGTAAAGCAAAGGCAAACAATATGTTAATGGTGTGTTGAAAGACAAAGCATTAGTATAGATAGGGTGTTAACGGACTGAAAATTGAACAGCCGCAAGTACAAACATGAAAAAAGTGGGTAAGCAAACTGAACAAACTAAGATGAATACAGTATACTACATTGTAAATCCAGGCCCCAAACACTCCTTTCAGGTGAAGCAGTGATTTACTTGTACTTCTTTCAATGTGGTATACTGTATTTGCTGCTCACAATGTGGTCTCCTCTACATTGGGGAGACCAAACGCAGACTGGGTGACCGCTTTGCGGAACACCTCCGCTCAGTCCGCAAGCAGGACCCTGAGCTTCCGGTTGCTTGCCATTTCAACACTCCCCCCTGCTCTCATGCTCACATCTCTGTCCTGGGATTGCTGCAGTGTTCCAATGAACATCAACGCAAGCTCAAGGAACAGCATCTCATCGATTAGGCACACTACAGCCTGCCGGACTGAACATTGAGTTCAATAATTTCAGAGCATGACGGGCCCCCCATTTTACTTTTATTTTTAGTTTTTTTAAATATATATTTTTGTGTTTATTTTATTTCATCTTAGTTTGTTCAGTTTGCTTACCCACTGGTTTCTCTCATGTTTGTACTTGCGGCTGTTCAATTTTCAGTCCGTTAACACCCAATCTGTACAAATGCTTTGTCTTTCAACACACCATTAACATACTGTTTGCCTTTGCTCCACGACCTTCTGGTCAGCTATTCTGTGACCTTGTCCTATCTACACCTTCTCCTTTGTTTTCCCTTGCCCCACCCCCGCTTTACTTGCTTATAACCTTTTACGTTTCTAATATTTGCCAGTTCTGACCTGAAACCTGAAACATTAACCCTGCTTCTCTCTCCACAGATGCTGCCAGACCTGCTGAGTATTTCCAGCATTTCTTGTTTTTTATTTCTGTTAAATTACATGATTCTCCAAGGTATGCTATGAAAAACAAAATGAATAAACTGTGATCACCTATATCTGAACTCCACACAGCTGGGTTTCAGGCTCCTATAGGTAAAAATAATTACAAATCCCCCAATGATTTCATAAATACATCAGAACTATGCTATAGAGCAATAGGAGATGTAGCTAACCTAGATTATTCCAGACCAGGTTCCAATCCTAGCTTCTGCTGAGGTTAGGTGAAGTCAGCTAGTGTTGTGAGCAACCCTAGGTTGGAGAAGAGAAATTTAACCAGCATTCCCACTCCTACTGAGCCCTGCATGCCATGCGAAGACAGTATCTGTGGTACACTCATGATCAAACAGACTACCAACATGCACTGTTTAAGCTCACGGATACAGAATAGGCTGTCAGGTGAGTGTGCTGATGGTGTGTACAAAGCAGCACCCGAGTGAACCCTTGTATTTGAAGGCTCTTGTTCTGTTAATTAAATGCTGCAATGTGTTCCCTTTCCACAGTATCTTTGGAGTACAGTACCTGGGTAGGAGGGGACAGTCAGGATCATATCTGTGCTGCAGACCCACACACCTGGCGTACAGCCTGGTCCCAACTATAATAGGCAAAAACAGAAAAGACCCATCAGTGATGCATTCCATACTCTACTTCACAACCTCCTTTGCCCTTTGTACACGATCTGGACAACTGTGATGTAATGTGATCTCTCACAGAAAACCTGTGGGATATCTTCCATTCCATCATCCCTGTACTCAATGACCAACATTGACTTCCACTCCAGCGACACCCTGAAATTAAAATTCTGATCCTTGTTTTCAAATCCCTCCATGGGCTCACCCATCTATATTTCTGTAACCTCCAGTTCCACAACCCCCTGAGATATCTGCCCTCCTCCAATTCTCACCTATTCTGCATCCCCGATTTTAATTGCACCACTATTGGTGCCTATGCTATCAGCTGCCTAGGCCCTAAGCTCTGGAATTGCCTCCCTAAACCTCTCCACCTCTTTCGCCTCCTTTAAGTTGCTTCTTAAAACCTACTTCTTTGCCCAAGCTTTTGGTCATTTATCCTAATATCTCTTTATGTTGCTCTGTGTCAAATTTTGCCTGATAATGCTCCTGTGGAGTGCCTTGGGACATTTTACTACATCAAAGGTGCTATACAAATGCAAGATATTGTCGTCTAAGTCAATTTCTTGAAGGTACAAATTCCTTCTTAAGTGTTGGGGCAATAAGGAAGGAGAAATTACACTGCAGTAGACCAGACTTGCATCAGTATGTATTATATACATGCTTCGTTTCACCTGGATAGCCACCTGGCTGTGGGGTTCCGGACAGCGAGTCCCCTCTCCCCACACCAAGCTCCTCAGCCTTCCTGGCCAAAGAATGTTACAGATCAGTAGATTAATGGGGACCAACACCTCACTGTGCACCCAAACATCCCTATTAATCTAGGCACATCGGGAACACTAAACAGTACTGGATGGGAAAATGCTCCTTGCCCATTTGTTCAGTTCCAGAAGCAAATACCCCTCAATATCTATCCAATTCTCCCTTACATTTCCCCGCACTAGCCTCCTCCCACTGGCTCCTCTGGGCAGTCCATTCCACACATTCACTACCCTTTTCTTACAATTGCTAAATCTGAACTTTGTGTGTGTTTTCTCTTTTGTAAACTTCAGCCCAGATCCCCTGGTTTTAAAGTTTGCGGCAATCTCAAAAGGTATTATTGGGCTTCAGTTTATCAATTCGCTTAAGAATCTTGAACACTTTGAATTACATCTCCCCTAAGATGTAATTCTCTTCTCCATTTGAACAAGCCCAATCTCCTTACAGTTCCTATGCCTCAAGGTTAGTGTCACATCACCAACAGCCCTTGTCCTTCTAGGTAGTAGAGGTCACGAGTTTGGAAGGTGGTAGCCCAAATGTATACAATTGTCTGAGATCCTTAAAGTCTGCCCCTGAAACTATGATATAATCTATGATGTACTATGGGGCAACACGAAGCCATACAGATCAAAATGTCACAGATCTGATTCCTCATCTGAGCTGCGACAGCTGATCTTACCTGGACTGGCAGTTGCAGTATCAATACCGAGTCTGGTTTAGGGAGCGGAGAGAAAGAGCTAGGATTCTTACTCCTAGCTGATATCCAGTGACTTGCTGGGGAGTCCACCTATCTGGGCACTGGATGAGGATTGGGTCGGACTCGGCTTTGATTGCCTCCAAATGGAATTGCCAGCTGACTCTCAAGGTTTAGGCTTACCCCATTGGGAGGGGTACCTGAAGGGCTGCCAGTATCTGCAGTAGGTCAGTGCTCAGGAGGTGGGGAGAAAATGGGGAACTTGTGGGTTGCTGCATGTTAAAGACGTTAAACTCTATTGGAGCTCTCTCAAGTAATGTGCTCAAACTGAACCCTTAAAAACATAGGAACAGGAGAATGCCATTCAGCCCCTTGAGCCTGTTCTGTCAATTCAAACAGATCATGGCGAATCTGTACTTACACTCCATCCACCCACCTTGGTTCCATATCCCTTAATACCCTTGCCTAACGAAAATCTATCAATCTCAATGTTGAAATTTAAAATTGACCCCCAGCCTCCACAGCTTTTTTGGGGGAGAGCTTTCCAGATTTTCACTACCCTTTGTGTGAATAAGTGCTGCCTGACATCGCCCCTGAACAGCCTAGCTCTAACGTTAAGGTTACGCCCCGGTGTTCTGGACTCTCCCCAGAAGAAACAGCTTATCCGTATCTGCCCTATCAAATCCTTTTTAATGATTTTAAAACACCTCATTTAGATTACCCCTTAAATCTTCTACACACAAGGGAATACAAGTCACGTCTATGTAAGCGTCATCCATATAATAACTTTTTTAGCCCCAGCATCATTCTGGTGAATTTACACTGCACCACCTCCAAAACCAATTTATCTTTCCTGAGATGTGCTGCCCAGAACTGAACCTGGTCCTCTAGGTGGAGTCTAACCAGAGCTCTGTACAGTGGCAACATAATTTCCACCACTTTTTAATCCAATCCTCATGAGGTGATGGCCAACATTCCATTAGCACTTGTTCACTAGCCTTTACTTATTTCTGTACAAGCTCCCCAAAATTGCTTTACTCGTCCACAGTTCCTTTGTGCCATTTAGTAAAACTTTATCTTTCTTCAGTCCAAAGTGGATGACCTGACACTTCACCACTTCCACCTGGGACTGCTCGTGAATAACTGACCTTATATGTCATGATGTGCAGCAGAACATCGATGTTACAGACAAGGGCCTCTGCTTTGCTGTTGGGGTTTTCCACTGGCAAGCAGGTAAATGAACGGCCACAGTCATCAAAGGGAAAGTCTCGGCCCTACACATGACAATTGAGAAGAAAAGAAAGACCTTTTAACATTTATATTTTATGTTCGTCCTCTTCCAGAAAGTACAGTCTGTCGCTGGGGCACAGGCCCCACAGACACAGAACACTTTAAATCTCTTATCCAAGTGGTCAGTCTTCATTTGTAAGCCTCGGCAGGAGCAGGAGCGGGACAGGTGCAGAGGCATAGATGGAGGCAGGTGAAGGGCAGGAGCGGGGCAGAGGCAGGAGCTGGGTTGGAGGTAGGGCCAAGCGCAAAGTTGGGGCTGGGGGAGGGGGTGATGTTGGAGGCGATGTCAGTGGCAGGGGCTGGGACAGCAGAGGCTGATCTGGTTTTTCCACTTTTCACCATGCATTGCAGGATTGTGATCAGGAACAGGAATGCTGGCTGATTCTCCCCCACTCCTCAGTGCAGGGGTGCTGAAACCAATTGCAGGCCCTCTTCTGCCACCTTAATGGGCATCAGCTAGCCCATTACAGACTAGGAATTGAACCTAGAACCTTCTGTGCTGCATGGTGTCAGCCATTGCTCAATGGTAGCATTTCCACATCTGAGTCAGAAGGTTGTGGGTTCAAGCCACACTCCAGAGACATGAGCACAAAATCTAGGCCGGCACTCCAGTGCCGTACTAAGGGAGTGCTGCACTGTTGGAGATGCCGTCTTTCAGATGCAAAATTAGACTGAAACCCTGTTTATCCTCTCAGTTAGGCATAAAAAAAACAATGGCACTATTTGAAAAACAGGGGAGTTTTCCCAATGTCCTAGCAACATTTATCTCTCAACCATCATGAAACACTTGAATTGGTCACTTATTGCAGTTTGTGGGAACTTGCTAGCAACAATATGGCTGCCACATTTCCCTACATTACAAAAATGACTACACTTCAAAAGTATTTATTTGGCTGTAAAGCACTTTGGGACATCCTGAGATTGTGAAAGGCCCAATATAAAAGCATCTTCTTTCTTATGGTCCAGTACACTGTACGGTGGTGCCTTTATCCACTTAGCCACTGACAGAGATTTAATGACTTTAATGAGCTTTCAGAGTTAAACGATTCCACAGTAATGAAAAAGAGAACTGCTGATTCTAGTGGTTGTGTGGACCATTGAAGACTCATCATGCTGAGTGATCGGGCTGCTTCTGATTAACTGAGCCAATTGCTGACTAGAGTTGATGATGTAGTAGTTTGCAGTTTGCTGACTCTTGCAAGGCGTTCATTTTACAGTCACTTTATTAAATTGGGTAACTGCCAACCTGCAACCACTCATCCCTCAGCTTTAATAGACATGTACTTGACATTTACTGCAGTGTGTCCAGTGTAAAATATAGTCCTCTCAAATGGGTTTATAGAAATGTTTAAAAAGTCTGTCCAAAAAGAACAAGACAACTGTCAACTGAATAATGGGAAGCTTATTAGTGAGCTAAACTTCTAGGCTTCCCCCAACATCTCAGTGGGCAAGTGTGTCATGTGTTGTGGCACTGAGTCATACAGACCAGGGCAGGCCCAGCTCTATCCATGCCACAGCAGGTGGCAGTAGGAGGCTACTCCAATTGGCCTCAGTACCCTGGAGCAGCGAGAGGAAAAAGACATCAGCCTGAATTCCCAATCCTGATTGCTTCACTACTGGAAAGTGCAAACGAGTGGATGCTCGGTATGAGGTCGCCCTACGGTGTATAGCCTGCGACTCCAGAGATCTGAGCACATAGTCTAGGCTTACACTCCAGTGCATTACTGACGGAGCGCTACTCTGTCTGAGATGCCGTCTTTTGGGTGAGGCATTAAACCGAGGCCCCACCTATACTCCAAGGTGGATGTTAAAGATCCCATGGCACTATTCAAGGAACAGCAGGGGTGTTCTCTCCAGTGTACTGTCCAATATTTATTCTTCAATCAACATCAATAAAAGAGGTTATCTGGTCATTATTACATTGCTGTTTGTAGACCTTGTGTGCAAATTGGCTGCTGCGTTTCCTACATTACAACAGTGACTACGCTTTGGAAGTACTTCACTGACTGTAAAGCGCTTTGGGATGTCCTGAAAGGAGTTATATAAAAGCAAGATCCTTCTTTCTGTCTTTAACATTCACCGTCTGGAGCTCACACTCAGAGGATAACAACTTGAGTGAGCTACCAGACGGATCTCAGTTCCTGCGCAACTACATCCAATGTATGAATCCCTATGACATTGGATGGGTCCACACAGACCAAGGATCAACCTTTGTAGTCTCTGTGGTTCAGTGCCACACCAGCTGCTTCACTTACTCATTGGGGCATTGGAGCAGCTTAACAACCAGTTCCTTAACCACAATAACTCCGTCCATGAATTAAGCAGAAAGATGGCCTGAGCAACAAAAAGCCAATTCCAAAGTCGAATTAGCCAAAGAACCAGGAGAGAAGACGATGAGAACTGTTTTTTGCACAGCGAATTATGATGATTTGGAATGCACTGCCTGAAAGAGTGGTGGGAGCAGTTTCAATAGTAACTGTCAAAAGGGAATTTGATAAATACTTGAAAAGGAAACGTTCACAGGGCTCTGTGGAAAGAGCAGGGGAGCGTGTTTAATTGGATAGCTTTCAAAGAGCCAGCACAGGCACAATGGGCCGAATAGCCTCCTTCTGTGCTGTAAGGTTCTGTGATTCTAAGCCCCAGCGACCACATCTACAGCACTGTGTGGAAATGTCTGGGTAAACAGCCAGGGATTTTAGAATGAATGGATGGAAAATCACAGTTTGTTTGGCCATGAATTTCCTACAAAACACTCCCTTGCAAGCGCTGCTCCTCACTGACAGAACAGAATGGGCTGGCCTTCTCATGTCCTCTTTATAACTACAAAATTGTTTCAAGTAGAAGTAATAGACTGGTCTCTTTTCTCCTCATCAACTAAAATTTCTAATGTCTGAAATAAGGTTGCAACATAATAAAACACATGTTAAATACATATTTCATAATGAAGTGATTAAATTTTGCCAAGTTGTCTTTGAGTAGCTTCATTAGTTTTATACTTGAAGGCCCCAGCCCTTCCCAAAAGCACAGACTCGATCTCGATAAATTTGTTTGTGGAGTTTGTTAACTGATCCTGCAGTCCAAGCACGTGCAGTATTCACAATTTTGTGAGATGCAGCAGCATCTTTTAGTCAATCAATTGATACTAAGGGCTGGATTTTACAGTCAGTGGCGAATGAACCATGCAGCTGTTCATTACATTTACACTTACCCAAAGACTTTCTAAGAGATTTTGCACAGCAAGTTCGTGTCAATCAACTAAAAGCGAAGCACTTTCGACAGGGAATTTGGGAACTGTGTAAATAGGACAAGCAACTGTGTATCTTCTTAGCTAATCAGATTGAAGAATTGTTAACAAGCATCTCAGAGTCTGAATCTGGAACTGTCAGTTAGAAAAAAGAAATGAAAGACTTGCCTTTATATAGAGCTTTTCACAACCAACGAATGTCTCAAAGCACTTTACAGCTAATGAAGTACTTTTTGAAGTATCGTCACTGTTGTACTGTAGGAAACCTGGCAGCAAATTTGCACATAACAATCTCCCACAAACAGCAATGTGATGATGACCAGATAATCTGTTTTTGTGATGTTGATTGAGGGATAAATATTGGCCAGGACACCAGGGAGAACTCCCCTGCTCTTCTTTGCAATAGTGTCACAGGATCTTTTACATCCACCTGAGACGGCAGATGGGACCTTAGTTTAACTTCTCATTCAAAAGACGACACCCAAGACTTGCAGGTTGATAGGTAAATTGGCCATTAGAAATTGCCCCTAGTATAGGTAGGTGGTAGGGAAAATATAGGGACAGGTGAGGATGTGGTAGGAATATGGGATTAGTGTAGGATTAGTATAAGTGGGTGGTTGATGGTCGGCACAGACTCGGTGGGCCGAAGGGCCTGTTTCAGTGCTGTATCTCTAAACTAAACTAAACCTCCAACAGTGCAGCACTCCCTTCGTACTGCATTAGAGTGTGAACCTAGATTATTGTGCTCAAGTCTTGAAGAGGGACTTGAACCTGGAACTTTGCGACTCAGAGGTAACAGCACCACCAATTGAGCCATGGCTAACATTACAATGGGGACCTCAATGTAAAATCAAGTATTGGAAGTAAAATAGAGAGAGAGAGAGAGAGAAAAATTACAAGAGAGATAAAAGAGAGACAAAATTTAAAAAAAGTTATTTTAACATTTTAATTTTTAAAGTCTCCAACAATAATTAAAATCTAAAGAAATGAGCATCCACACATGTAAAAATTAATTTTCACTGCCAGAGAGATTGCTTGGCGGTAATTAAGACCTACCAGGCCATTAAGAGTACTTACAATGCAATGGACAAGCCCTAACATTTTCTGGTGAGTTTAGTTTGTATATATCAGGTAAGTACAGCAACTTCACATCATTCAATGTACTTGTATGGTGAGTCTCTGGGTGAGATGGTGTTATCACGCAGTTTTTGGAGGAGCAGGGGGATCTTGGACGGCAGGTTTTTGATTACCACGTTTAACTGTACGTATGCAATCACTGGAAGCTGCTGTCTGATTTCCACATAATTAATGGTAAGCGCTGTTAGCCTCATCATTCTTTGTATCATAAAATCCAACCCAATGCTTCACATCAATATCTAACAAGATCAAAATTGAAAAGCAAAGCTAAATAATGAATTTTAAATGCTTTATTAAAGTGTGTGTGTTTGTGTGTGTTATGTGTGTGTTATTGTGTGTGAGAGCGAGAGAGAGTGAACGAGCAACAGTGGGTAAGAGAGAGAAATCCGCTGATTATTGACCAGGCACAGCTTTTGTTTTGTGCTTTAACAACCTTATGTTTATTTCACTTAACGGAAAAATCAAATTGTCTCTATGAGCAACAGTATTTCAGTTTGTGTTTTTGAAAATGGTTTGAATGAGTGGGTTTTCAGCTGTACATTTAAATAAAACTTATTCATTTTTATTTCAGAAAGATGTCAAGCAGAGAGGCAGAAAGAGAAGGGCACATAGAAATGTCCATACAACAACGGGGCGGCACAGTGGCGCAGTGGTTAGCACCGCAGCCTCACAGCTCCAGCGACCCGGGTTTAATTCTGGGTACTGCCTGTGTGGAGTTTGCAAGTTCTCCCTGTATCTGTGTGGGTTTCCTCCGGGTGTTCCGGTTTCCTCCCACATGCCAAAGACTTGCAGGTTGCGAGGTTAATTGGCCATTATAAATTGTCCCTAGTATTGGTAGGGAAATATAGGGACAGGTGGGGATGTGGTAGGGATATGGGATTAGTGTAGGATTAGTATAAATGGGTGGTTGATGGTCGGCACAGACTCGGTGGGCCGAAGGGCCTGTTTCAGTGCTGTATCTCTAAACTAAACTAAACTAAACAAGTGAAAAGGAGACAGGCAGATGGATAGAAAAACAATGCTTTTTTTCTTTTCACAATTAGAGTTATTTTCTTTTCTCTATGTAATAAACCAAGAAATCAAATTTTGAAAATTTCTCTAGCAAATGGAAAGGCTCTGACTACTGTCAGTTTTGTTTTGTGAATAGATAGAAATGTAAGCATTCTAATTAGTGATAGGTGTGTGTGCGTGAGCGAGTGACTGAGTGAGAGACATAATCAGAAGCAGAGAGGACATATGTCCAAGGACTAATCACAAAATACTGAATATGATGTCTGTAGTGATCTCTTAGAAGCTTATAAACTAGTGCTGGTAGATTCAGTAAGCTCCTCTTCTATGCTACCCAACCCTTCCTTTCCTTTTCTGCTGATAAGCCCCAGAAATCCACCAGTAAGTTAAACCACACATTTCACCCCTCAGTTCTGCCAACCCTCAGGTGCCAGAATACAGGATTCCCCAACCAGTGCTACCAGAGTCCAGGATCACCCACAGTTCTGCTGACCCCCATTATACTCCCCAGTAGTGCTAAATGCCAGATAATTGTCTTCAACTGGTATGGAATAAAAATTAAACATATAGATATAGGAATATATCTACAACTATAAATCTATTAATAATCTTACAGCTGAATGCACAGTCTACAAATCCATACTTTTTTGTTGTGTTTTACCATACTTTTCTGCCAATATTTCCCATTATAAATTCTTCTATCCACATTTATAATACGAATTGCCAATGTGAATGTGTCACCCTGGAATTACACACCCTGGCCAGTAATGCTTTAAAATAAGGACTGAATTCTGCCCATATCACCCGATCTAATTGTTCCCTTGTCCTCTAAGGCTGTTTTCACCTGAAGACTACATTTGTTTTTTATTTCTCTTATGCAACATCATAGGGGATTGACTGGTCTGTATAAAAACAGATAAACGACATAGGTGCAAATATAGATACATAGATAGAGAGATAGTGAGGTAGAGAGAGAGAAAAATGTTGAAACTTGAATATTGTGCTTACCAGGGTGAGTGATGATAGCATTGGGAAATGGAATATTTTCTACTTTTAGCACACAGATCAGCATCAAGCACTCCCATAAGCAAAGTATCCCTTCAGCTTTGTTTAATAAGATTGTTAATTGGTGCATAATGAAAAGCTGTTTTGTGTTGACAACTTACAAAAGTGGATTGAGACTACCCAGACTCTTTTCCATTGTGACCTCTGCAGCTAGCAGAGTTAAAACTTGAATTAAGACTTGAACCGACAACTTCAGGTTCAGGTAAGAGATCTACTCACTGAGCCATGGCTGACACAAAAAGGTCAGTCAGCAGTTAAGGTCCAAAACTTTACTCAGAGGGGCAAATCAATGGGCCTGCAGGCATTTGAATAACATTAAAATGGATAGTGAAGAGCAGACCCGAGGGGAATGTGCAAAACAAGACCCTGCATCAAAGCTGAACACATTTCATTCAATGCATTTACTGTGCTAAACCCTAGCCAGTTCTGAAAATCCTGTGCCGTTAGAGGGAACTTTCTGAGGTCTTACACTGTGGCTAGGATCTCATCGGGATTGCCAACACTCTAGGATTGTCCTGAGTCTTCAGGAATTAAAGATTAATTTTCAGGACAGTGCTGCAAGCAACCCAGATGATAAATCTAAGGGGCATTAAACAAGTTGTGCATTTTTCATTTTCTTTGAACACTTTAACTTGCTATACAATTTTTGGAGATGAAGGAAAAAGGTCGTTTGACTGGGTGTGGCATTAGGAGATGGGAGACTATGTGATGAGACCTCCAGGAATATGGCCAACTGGAGGTAACAACCTTAGGCCATGCACACAACCAACACATATCAGTGTGCACGTGATTATCTGATACAGGCTGGTTGCGTGCAGAATCATGCAACATTTATCCATATATCTCACAGTTAAGGAAGACAGCACAATCACAGGCCACTGGCATTTACAGACTGGTATCACATCTAATTGAAAATATGATAATGAAAGCAGGCAGATATTTTTCATCAGAGGGTGTCTATGAATGAAGAACATTTATCTTTTTGCCACAGTGTCAACTATAATTCTTCAGCAATATTATTGTACAGAATGTAAAGCTACCCAGTGCAGGCCCCATTACACCTCCACTCATGGAAGGGATGACAGGTAAACAATAAGTCTGAAATAATCCCAAGCCATTAGTGTGCAGTGCTGATGCCTACCTACATTACCAATTGGGTTTTACAATCTCAACAGCTGTTAAAGGAAAGAATGAACAAACTTTAATTTATGTAAGGGCTTTCACATCGTCAGGATGTTCCAATGCACTTCATAGCCAATTAAGTGTTTCTGAACTGTCGTCACTATTCTAAGGTTGGCAAACGCCTGTGTCAAAAGGTTGTGGGTTCAAGTTGCGCTCTTGAGTCCTGAGCACAAATTCTAGGACAACACATGCAGTGCAGTACGAGAGACAGCTGCACTGTCGGAGATGCGATCTTTTAAATGAGACATTAAACTGAGGCTCCATCTGCCCTCTCAGATGGATCGAAAAGGAACCCAGGACACTATTCAATTGATCTCTGACATTGACGGATCTTGCTATCCCATGACCTGCACATTTCAGTACTGTCACACTCTGGTCCAGTAGTCCCTGAAGTGCACTTTCTGCTCTTTTACATGGTGACTGTCTTGTACACATTACTGTGGCGATTTATGCTTGTATCAGCTTAGCACTTATCCTGTGCTAATTTTTCATGCTAATTGGAAGTTCAGAGCCCTCTGATTGCTGAAGTTTTATCTCTCCCCACTTTTTCCCCTCCCGCAGTACCTCATCTAAGCATGAGCCCAGACCCTAAGTAGTGGGAGTCATCAGGCTAATTGACCTTGGAGGGCATCTCAGGTGATCCCAAACTTGCCTTAGCCCATTGCTATGCAGTCTGTGGCAGGGTATCACTGGAACCTTGACAGATCAATTTCTCCTGCATCCTCCAGAGGGACTGAGGTCAATAGCAGTGGATGTGTGCTGGCACACTGCAGAGCTCAGATAGGGAAAATCTTGACGTCTTTGAATAAGGATGAAATTACCACAGGTTACATTACATAGCATTACACAGCATTTCCAGCACGGAAACAGGTCATTTGGCCCAACAGTCCATGCTGATATTAATGCTCCACGAGCCTCCTCCAACCCTTCTTTGTCTAATCCCACTAATATTTCCTTCTATTCCTTTACCCTTCATGTGTTTATCTAGTTTCTCCTTAAATGTATCTATGCTTATTTACCTCAACTACACCTCGTGGTAGTGAGTTCCACATTATAACCACACCCTGAGTAAAGAAGTTTCTCCTGAATTCCCTATTGGATTTATTAACTACCTTATGTGCATGGCCCGGAGCTCTGGTCTGCCATGTAAATGGAAACATCTTCGCTATGTCTACCCTATCAAACCCTTTAATTTCAGGTCACTCCTCAGTCTTACCTTTTCTAGAGAAAAGAGCTCCAGCTCTTCCCTGATAGTTATAATCTCTCATTTCTGGTATAATTCTAGTAAATTTATTTTGCACCTTCTCCATGCCTCTATATTATTTTCATTATAGGGAGACCAGAATTGTTCACAGTACTCCAAGTGGGTCTAACCAGGATTCTATACAATTTTAACTTATCTTCTCAGCTTTTCAATTCTACCCCTCTAGAAACAAACACGAGTGCTTTGTTTGCTATTTTATGGCCTAATTAAACAGTGTCTCTACTTTTGGTGATATATGTAGCTGTACCCAGAGATCCCTCTGCTTCTCTACCCCACTGAGAGCTAAGAATGGAGTGGCACTGATCAAGGACAGAGAGGCAGTCAGCGCTGGTTGGAAGGAGCACTTCGAAGATCTCCTCAATCGCGACTCAGTCTTTGATGAGAGTGCCCTCGACCACATTCCACAGCATGCTACCCACCATGATCTCAGCACAACCCCAGCCCGACATGAGATCGAAAAGGCCATCCATCAGCTAAAAAACAATAAGGCCGCCAACGTAGACGGAATTCCCGCTGAAATTCTAAAATACAGTGGAGAGGCACTCTTGACACAAATACATGGTCTCATCTCCCTCATCTGGAAGGAGGAGAGCACGGCAAGGGATCTCCGAGATGCCGAAATTGTGACCATCTTCAAAAAAGGCGACAAGACTGATTGTGGTAACTACGGAGAGGCATCCCTGCTGTCCGCCACATGGAAGGTCATCGCAAGAGTCCTTCTCAACCCTCTCCTCCCCGTGGCTGAAGAGCTCCTACCGGAATCATAATGTGGATTCTGTCCTTCAAGAGGCAAAGTGGACATGACCTTCACAGCAAGACAACACCAAGAAAAATGTAGGGGACAGCAGCAACCTTTATACATGGCCGCCTTTGACCTCACAAAGGCCTTCGACTCTATCAACCGGGAGGGATTATGTAACATTCTCCTCAAATCTGGCTGCCCAGAGAAATTCGTCACCATCCTCCACTGCTGCACAATGACATGCAAGCTGTAATCCTTGCCAACGGATCTGCCACTGAACCAATCCGAGTGCAAACTGGGGTCAAGTAAGGCTGTATCATCGCACCAACGCTCTTTTCCATCTTCCTCGCTGCAACACTCCACCTCATCTCCTTGAAGCTCCGTGCCGGAATAAAACTACTCTATGGGACGAGCGGGAAACTATTTAACCTACATCGCCTCCAGTCCAGAACCAAGGTCACCCCAACCTCTGTCATTGAGCTGCAGTATGCTGACGATGCTTGCGTATGCGCACACTCAGAGGCTGAGCTTCAAACCCTCATGGAGGCGCATGAAAGAATGGGCCTTAAGCTAAACATCCGGAAGACAAAGGTCCTCTACCAGCCTGCTCCCGCAGTGCAACACTGTCCCCCAACTGTCAAGATCCATGGCAAACCACTGGACAATGTGGATCACTTCTCATAACTTGGGAGCCTCCTCTCAGCAAGGGCAGACATCGCCGATGACGCTCAGCATCGCCTCCAATGTGTCAACACTGCCTTCGGTCATCCGAGGAAAAGAGTCTTTGACAACAAAGATCCCAAACCTGGCACAAAACTCATGGTCTACAGGGCTGCAGTGTTTCCTGCCCTCCTGTATGCGTCAGAAACATGGACACTGTACAGCAGACATCTCAAAGCCCTGGAGAGATATCACCAGCTGAACATCTGCAAGATCCTGAAAATTCAGTGGCAGGACAGGTGCTCCAATATCAGCGTCCTCTCTCGGGCCAACACCCCCAGTATCGAGACACTGCTCATGGCTAATCATTTATGCCGGGTGGGCCACATTGTCCACCTACCTGACACAAGACTCCCAAAACAAGCTTTCTACTCCAAGCTCCGTCACGGCAGGAGGTTACCAGGAGGGCAGAGGAAACACTATAAGGATGTCCTTAAAGCCTCCCTGAAAAAATGTGACATCTCCACTGATTCATGGGAATCTCTTGCCTGAGACTGCCCAAAATGGAGAACAAGCATCTGCGAAGATGACAGCCAGTTCAAACAACATCGACTTGCCCAGGCAGTGACCAAGCACAAACAGTGGAAGAAGCGTTCGGAATTTTGAGCATTCCATTCACTCGCCTCATCAAACACCACCTGCCCCACCTGTGGCAGAGTGTGTGGATCCAGAATTCAGTCACTTAAGGACCCACAACCCTGGAGTGGAAGAAAGTCATCCTCATTCCCGAGGGACTGCCTAAGAAGACTACCCTATTCAGGCACTTACTTTCCAAGCAGCATGTCAACTCCTTATTCTTCCTATCAAAATCAAAAATACTATTTTGAAGATTATTTGCCAATTAAATGCCCATTCTACAAGTTTATCAATATCTTCCTGTATTTTGTCTCAGTTCTCATCAGTACAAACTGTACCAAACAGTTTGGTGTCAATCGCAAATTTTGAAATTGCACTTTCGATTCCTGAGTCCAAATCTCTTATATAAATGGTGGACACCAGTGGTCCCAGCACCAATCCTCCTGGAACACTACTTCCCACTTTTCGCCAGTCCAAGTAACTACCTTTAACCCCCGCTCCCTGCTTTCCATTTTGGAGCCAACTTGCTATCCATTCTGCTACTTGTCCCCTGACTCCATATGTTCTGGCCTTAGTCATGAGACTACTATGTGGCAGCTTAGTGAATGTAGATAAGGAAAAAGGGAAAATATTTAGAAGCAGTAAGCAGTCAAAAGGGCGAGTTGAGATTGACAAACCTCACAAAACTCACAGAACTCTTTGAAGAGGTAACAGGCGTGGTAGGTGTGGCAACTGGAGTGAATGCAGTGCAGCTGCTCTTTAGGAAAGCCTTTAAATAGGGACCACATAGGTACAGTTGGATGTGTGCTGATTCATACTCAGGTAAGTTCCATGTGTGCTGACTCGCATTGGGGTACAGTTCCATGTGTGCTGACTCGCACTGGGGTACGGTTCCATGTGTGCTGACTCGCATTGGGGTACGGTTCCATGTGTGCTGACTCGCATTGGGGTACGGTTCCATGTGTGCTGACTCGCACTGGGGTACAGTTCCATGTGTGCTGACTCGCACTGGGGTACAGTTCCATGTGTGCTGACTCGCACTGGGGTACGGTTCCATGTGTGCTGACTCGCACTGGGGTACGGTTCCATGTGTGCTGACTCGCACTGGGGTACGGTTCTATGTGTGCTGACTCGCATTGGGGTACAGTTCTACGTGTGCTGACTCGTACTGGGGTACGGTTCCATGTGTGCTGATTCATACTGTGGTACAATTTCATGAGTGTTGACAAATCCTGGTTGAGGATGAAGATATTAAACTGTTTAAGTGATTGATGGTTTTTCACCTATTCATTTGCAATTTTATGAAGAAGCCCTTTGAAAATTTGAAACTGTGACTCTTGTCCTTCACTCGAAGCCATTGGGGACTACAGGTTTTTTTTCACACATTATCTGATGTTGCTTTGAGTAATATCAAATACAAAACCCAATTTTCTGCCCATGGAAGCCAATCTCAGCACCTTTAGGAAGAGTTGGGTAGAAAGTGGAGAATAAAAATCTGGATAAAATATAGATGACTTCTTTCTGCTTCCTGTTAAGATGATTTATTATCCAATTTACAATATCCTTCCAGCTATAAGTCTCCTGTGAAAGCTGTTTCCTGAAGTTGAGATATATAATACCAAGGAACTTAATGTCCGCCATTACCTTCGATATATCCTGAAAGTAAATTGATACAGCACGCCCAACCCCCCCCGAGCCTCAGCCTGATATGATTTGCTGCCTTTGCTTTTGCTGGATACTCTTGAGTTACACTGCAGTTATTTTCTCTGACCTCAGATATCCACACTACCTAATTTGTGCTGCTGACAGTATCATATTGGCATGTTATCAGTTTGCATATCCTAGCCTGCTAGTGCTCCTCATTTTCAATCTGTTTAAAATATATTTTGCATAATATTCTCTCCTCCACCCTGAAGTTTTATAGCAGTTGAACTGTACTGACATAGCTCAGCCAAGTGGTTATTCTTTAAGACTAAGCCTAAAATGTTAGTGTCAATACGATAGTTAACTGCTGGGCATCCCAGTAAAGCGCAGACTATCCTCATCCAGCGTTTGACCACCCGTGCACGCACACTTGTACACACATCTTTGAATGGAAAGTGTTCGTGTGTCCTCTGACCCACTGTTCCCCAACCTGGACCCAGAAATGCTGAAGCCAACTGTAATCCACCCAACTACACTCACTCTGGCCGAAATCAGCTAACACAACAGAGTTCAGGGATCAGAGCTGGGACCTTCTTGCTATGTATGGCTAAGCATATCACAAGGCAATGCATTCAACCACTGAGCCTACAGGGGAAGCGTCTATTTCATATTTTCACCAAATTGTCACTTGCCAACCAGGAGACTAGATCAAGAGCAGTCCTGAGGTGTCACCCATGGTTCAGTGGGCAGGATTTTTGCTTCTGAGTCAAAAGGCTGTGAGTTCAAGTTCCACGTGGGCAAATTCAGCACATAATTCAGGCTGACACTCTAGTGCAGTGCTCAGGGACTGTTCCACTGTTCAATGTGCCGTCTTTCGGATCAGATGTTAAACTGAGGCCCTGACTGCCTTCTCAGGTGGATGCAAAAGATCCCATGACACTGTTTCAAAAAAAAGAGTAGGGAATTTTCCTTATTTCTTGGCCAATACTTATCCCTCAACCAAAGCCACCAAAACAGATTATCTGGTCATTATCACAATGCTATTTGTGGGATCTTGCTGTGCCCAAATTGGCTGCCGCGTTTCGTATATTACAGCAATGACTACACTTCTAAAATACTTCATTGGTTATAAAGCTCTTTGGGACATCCTGAGGTCAAGAAAAACATATTTAAATGTAAGTCCTTTCTTTTCTTCCTTTCACAGTTAAAACTAATCCAAATCAGTACAAAATTTAGCCATTGTCTCATTATAATCCTCTTCCATTCACAGCATCCCCAGCCCCATTCTTCAATATGCTGCTTATTAAGAACATGCCAGAATAAATTATTTCTCCACCAAGTTTCTTTTTGCTTCTAATTTTCTTCCAGGTTACCTTTCAGCATTTTTTAAAATTTTATTTTGATTTCTAATCTACTTCCTTCTCCATTTCATAAATGATTATAAAACATTTTTCTTTCATGTGATTTTCAGGCTGCCAATTAATCAGATGAGATCCAGATCAACATGACGGACAGTACCTTTTTCCCTTCGTAAAAAAGCAAATGTAGTTCAAAATACCCTCCAACAGCCCTCTGGTACCTACGGTACATGTTTTCTTTACTGATTCATTCGTGGGATGTGGGTGTCATTGGCATGGCCAGCATTTATTGCCCATCCCTAATTGCCTTAAGAAGGTGTTGATGAGCTGCCTTCTTGAACTGCTGCAATCCATGTTGTAGGTACACCCACAGTGCTGCTTGGGAGGGAGTTCCAGGATTTTGACCTGGCGACGATGAAAGAATGGCAATATATTTCCAAGTCAGGATGGTGTATGACTTGGAGAGAAACGTGGAGGCATGCGTCTGCTGTCCTTGTCCTTCTAAGTGATACAGTTGGCGGGTCTGGAAGGTGCTGTCTTGTGGCCACTGTGCACCAGTGGTGGAGGGAGTGAATGCTTCAGGTGGTGTGTGGGGTGCGAATCAAGCAGCTGCTTTGTCCTGCATGGTGTCGAGATTCTTGAGTGTTGTTGGAGCTGCACTCATCCAGGGCGTGGAGAGTATTCCATCACACTCCTGACTTGTGCCTTGTAGATGGAGAAAAGCCTTTCAGGATTCAGGAGGTGCGTCACCCGTCACAGAATACCCAGCCTCTGAACTGCTGTTGCAGCCACAGTATTTATGTGGCTGTCCAGTTACATTTCTGGTCAATGGCGGTCACCAGGATGCTGGTGGTGGGGATTCAGTGATGGTAATGCTGTTGAATGTCAAAGGGAGGTGGTTAAACTCTTTCTTGTTGAAGACGGTCATTGCCTGGCACTTGTGTGGCACGAATGTTACTTGTCACTTATCAGCCCAAGCTTCAAAGTCTTCAAAGCCTGAAAATGAATTTGGTATTTTTTTTCAATATCTCTTCCCAAATTCTTCCTCATGCTTTGAGAACCATCTCTGATACAAATATACAAACAAAGTGGACAAGAAAAGATCTACTGATCCAATCAGCTTGTCCCACCTGGTTACAACGCCTTGTCCATTCTTTACCCATCCAGCCATGTAATTGCCTGAGAGAGGCATAAAACAGAAAAAACACAGGCCAATTAGAAAAAAAACCCTGGAAAATTCCTATCCGACCCCCTCAGGTGATCAAGAGTAGTCCAGGAGATCACACTGGCCCTGATTTATGTCACAGGATACCTACTTCTTGTATGAGGTGATCTCCGCCCCAGAAAGAAACAAGTCCAGCTCTCGCTTGAAGGAATTCAGTAAATCAGCTTTCACTGCATGAGCCAGAAGCCTATTCCACAGGTCCACCAGTCCCCAGGCATAATGGGCAATTACACCAGCCAGTATGATACAGACTGCTTGGAGGGTAGTTTCCACGGCACTAGTTTCCCCAGTGGTCAGACAATGAGTGCCAGCAGGTGACTGGATTGTTGGGAATTAGAGTGGGGGGTATTATAGCAAAATCTGATCCCCCTATCCTCACCCAACATCCACTTTGCAGTAGAGAGCACTGGATATCAAACAGGAAACCTGGCTAAATTTTACTCCTCCAGAACCTAGGACTGTTAACGCCAACTTTAGCCCCTACTGTTGCCCCAGGTTAGATCAGCAAATTGATCGCACGGGACCATTCCAATTTGTAGCACACTGGAGTTGTAAACTTATGCAGTGAGCCATCAGGATACTCTGTCTCCTCAATGCTTTATTGTCAGGGTTTTACTCCCTCTGAGGTGTCAGTTGTGGTTTAGTGATAGACTCACCTCTGAGTCAGAAAGTTGTGTGTTCAAGCTCCACTCTATAGACTTGAGCCTATAAATCAGGTTGACACTCCAGCACTGAGGAGATGCTACACTGTCAGAGGTTCTGCATTGTCAGAGGTGCTGTCTTTTGGATGATAAATTAAACTGAGGCCCCACCTTCAGGTCAATGTAAAAGATCCCATGGCATATTTCAAAGAGCAGGGGAATTCTCCCCAATGTCCTGGCCAATATTTATCCTTCAGCCAAAGTCACTAAGAAACATTATCTGGTCATTATCACATTGCTGTTTGTGGGAGCTTGCTGTGCACAAATTGACTGCCACACTTCCTACATTACAACACTGACTACAATTTAAAAGTATTTTCATTATCTGTAAAAACTCTTTGGGACATCCTGAAGTCACAAAAGACGCTATATAAATGCAAGTTCTTTCTTTCTTGACGAGACAATGAATGCTGCACAGAGATAGCCTTGCTCACTAGGTCTCAGGGAGTTGTCATATTAATTACAGGAAGAACTGTGAGAAACACCGAATGAACTCAGCATGACAGAAATAGGTTCATGCTGGAAAAAGGAAAAGTGCAACAACAACCTTCATAGAAATCTACAGAAAAAGTCTAAAATGAAAGGGGGTTAGCGAGAGATGCATTTGGTGTTCATTACTACTTCCAGCCTCAAATCAAACTGAGATCCATACCTACCTCCTTATGGTTATCACATTAGCTAAAGGCTGGGCTCTGGTGACTCACCATGTGGAGAATCAGTATCCGCGCTGTCTGCAGTACATCAGAGGTGACAACCTGGAACAAAGAGGTGAGACAATATTAGGATACACGCTGCAACCCATCTGTCTCAACTTTATTTCCTGCCTATGTGCTTCCCATCTCTCCTGAGTGTTGGCTAACACTGAGGTTTTACTGCTAATGGTTTCTCTCTGGGACTCATGCGTATTGCCGCTTCTTGTGCGAGATTGTATTGTGTCACTAGAATCCACTGTGGGGGGCATCACATTCAAGTTTGACCAGTCCTCAGCTGACATCTACACAATGCAATACTGGCAGGGATCACTGGATAGTGATTAGTAGGAGGAACATGGGCCAATTTCCCCCCCCCCCCCCACTGTCTCACACTTGTAAGGAATTAGCAATTATGTTTTTAACTGTTAACAAAATACAAGACAGATAATTAGTTGGCTTCTGAATTCAACTCTTCTCAAGTTGAACATTATGATGTTTCACTCTAACTCCAGTCTCTTCCTTTCTTACTCAGCTTAATATACCATTTAAAGTTTATAGAACACAAAGCAAAATTGACAAGAAGTGTGTAATCATATATTCTCTCACATCGGCAATCTCTGTTATTGCACCATGTATTTTATCCCAATAAAGCTTTCTCTTTCCATTTTATTTAAAGAAAAGCAATGTTTTTCGATTTAATTTAAACACTTATCTGGAAATTAGAAATTTCAATTACTGGCAAATGTCAGATTAAAAGAAAATTCAAGAAGTATTTTGAGCATTTTGTGCTGTTTTAGTCATTCTCAGGATATGGGCCAAGACCATGCAAGAATGCAAGACCAGCATTTATTGCCCGTCACTAATTGCCCTTGATAAGGTTGTGTGAACCACTAAACTGTAGTTGTTTGATAGACTGAGTGTGTTGCTATATAACGTCTTTCCTATTTGTTCATCCTTCATTTGTAGGCATCGCTGGTAAGGCCAGCATATACAGTAAAAGCTTTGCTATCCGACATGTGCTGGACCAGAGAGGTGGCGAATAATCAAAAATTCTGGTTAATCACATGTCGTACTTACCAAGGTGGGTGGAGATTGACATTCCGTTCCGAAGTTATCACTGGAAGACCGAAGGCTACCCAGGACCCGGCCTTGGGAAAACTGATCATTAATTTTCCTTAAATCCTTCAGGATTGATGCACCAATATACCTGTAGTACGCGTGAGAGTCAGCCCTTTCCAACGAGCATCACTAAGTAATGCCAAGAACTATCGACTGCACTTGGAAAAACTGGGCCTGGGAAAGCTTTGGGAGATTTTGGAAATTCTGGCTAACAGAGCTTACATGGTAGGTAAAGTGCTGGATAACAAAGCTTTTACCGTATATCCCATTAGAAAGTGGCAGCAGTTTGATGCAACTTAGTGGCTTGCTAGGCCACTTCAGAGGGCAGTTAATGTTGGTGTGAGACTGGATTCACATATAGGCTAGACCGGGCAGATTGCCTATCAATCCAGTAACAGCCACTATGCTACTGTCAATCAAAAGCAAAATACTGCAGATGCTGGAAATCTGAAATGAAAACAGAAAACGCTAGAAACATTCAGCAGGTCAGGTAGCACTTGTGGAGAGAGAAAGTGTTAACATTGCAGGTTCAGTTCTGATGAAAGGTCATCGACCTGAAAGGTTAATTCCGTTCCTTTCTCCACAGGTGCTGCCAGACCTGTTGAATGTTTCCAACATTTTCCGAATTTTTTATTGATTAGTTAAGGCCCTAGCTTTGGACTTCCCCACAAGTGGAAACATCCTCTTTACATGTACCTTATCGAATCCCTTCATAATTTTAAAGACTTTTATTAGATCACCTCCCAGGCATTTTTTTTTAAGAGAAAAGAGTCCCTGCCAGTTCAATCCTTCCTAATAGTTATAACCTCTCAGTTGTGGTATTATCGTTGTAAATTCTTTTTTGCACCTTCTCCAATGCTTCTATATCCTGTTGATAATAGAAAGCAGGACACTGAGGACAGAAAGCTGGGGATCAGGAGTGGGGACTGGAGGTAATGAACTTCATGAATGTGAGTTCAATGAGAGATGGAGGATAATGTGTGGATCGTGGAGGAGGCGGAGGCTCGGTGGGAGTGAATGGGGCAGCTGAGTAGATGGCCTCAGCTCCAGACAAAGAAGTCCATTAATTCTTCGCATTTGGTAGTAAGTATTAAAAATATGCGATGTAAACGACAGCATCTCACCTGGTCATAAATTTGCTTCCCTTAATTTTTCATCCATTAATTAATGCAATGAGGAACATGCATTTGTAAAATTTGCCCTTTAATGGCGATGCTGAAGATAGAGGTTGGAATAAGGTTTGTGGTGAGGAAGAGTTTGAAACTGTTCCTGACTTCAAGGATCATCTTTCAAACACCCATCAACAATTAGCAGTGGAAAAGGGGAAAGGGTGGAGCGGGGGCTGGGCAAGTCAGACCTCGTGGTAGATAGCCAAGTCAATAGCTCGCTGCGGAAATGAAGTCGGAGCTACTTATAACCCTAACCCAAACTGAGAAATGGGATCAATCTGTGATCAATTCACTTCTAACAATTAATAATCCTATTTTCTGATTTGTTAAACTCAGTAGTTTCTGTTCATTTCCTTTAATCCTTTATTAAAAATAAATGACAATTGATTGTATTTGGTGCTGAATCTCAATGTAGTATATGGAGCTATGTTGCCATCCAATTCTGTTTAATCACGCTATTATATATCACCACCTTGTGTTACCACACTGTGTGCTTGAAGTGGATTTGTTTAATGGATATGAATAACCAGGATTATGATAATGTTTGAGTGGGTTTGACCACTTTGCAGGTAATGTGATTGCCTGCTGATCATAAAATTCTAATGGCCACATTTAACAGCAAATTTAATGAAGGCAAAAAGACTAAATGTTAACAAGATACAGTTGTGTCCAAAATACAGATGCATAAAATAATTTATTCATTGCAAGGTCCGCATATCTTAAGGCCATCTCTGCAAAAAAAAAATCATTATTTTTAGCTACAGTTCTCTCCTTTGCTGAAGGTGCTGCCTCTTCAGCTGCTGGACAGTCACCCGATGTCTCACCCAAGCAGCTATTCTTTATGGCCACAATCTAATTGAATGGCAGAGCAGGCCAATATAGGGTAGTTGCTGCTATAATATAGGAAACGTGGCAGCCAGTATGTGCACAGCAAGATCCCAAAAAGAGCAATGAGATAAATTACCAGCTAATCAGTTTTCTTTTATGAATGTGGGTTGAGTGATAAATATTCGTGACACCATGGGGGAGAGCTCTCCTGCTCTTCTTTGACAGAGTGCCATGGGATATTTTATGCCCACCTGGGAGGGAGTGGGTCATAAACCCACAACCTTGTAATTCAAAGGCGAGAGTGCTAGCCGTAACTGACATGAGCTACAGCAGGTTAAGTCAAGTCTGGAGATACTAATGGCTTTGATAATCATTCAGCAATACCATGGGTGGGATAAAGGTGATGTTACAGAGGTGGAAGTAGGCAGTCTAGGTGATAGATAAGATATGAACTCCCGTGGAACTGTCCAGCAGATGTACCAAAGAGGATCATCCGCAGTTGACGCCACACCATCATCTTCATTTCATACATTGAGGTGTTTCACATAACAGCTCTGCAATTAAAGGTTCCCACAAGATGAATTACTTTCAATAATATGCTCTGATCATAGTCCTGTGACCCCTAACAGAAAGTGCACTGGCATGGATGGTGAGCTATGATGCTCCACCTCCCTCCTCCCAATCACAGTTGGCACTCACTGGCTAGGCTTTGCGAGGCGAGGGTCCAGAGGGATGCTGACTTGTGTGGGCTATCCACACTCAATGCTACCATGACAAGGAGAAATAAATAAAATGGACTACTGCTGAATGTGAAACTATGATGAAGGGTTTTTAAAATTTAATGGCCTAAGTTTTGCAGGGGGTGGGAGGGATGTTTGATGGCAAACTGTCAGCATTCGCTGTCATTACCCCTTTAAAACTGAGAACAACTTGAGGATGTCAGGTATGTGCAGATTAGCACGGAAATCCTAAAGTTGCAGTCTGTTGCTCAAGGTTCCAACAGAAGCTTCACTGTGGACCCCCCAGAGCTGGCAATCACTGAAATCAGTGAGAACTTCAACTTTCCCACCCACACATCACCATCTGAAACCCCAAGAAAAATTACACCTTGTTCAATCAGGTGTAACTGGGGTTTTAACAGTAATATGATTAATAACATTTGATGACTAACAGAACTGGCTCTGAAAAAATAACTTTCTAATCGTGGAGTGCTGTTTAATAGGAACACAGGAGCAGAGATAGGCCATTCAGCCCATCGAGCCTGCTCTGCCATTCAATCGGATCATAGCTGATCATCCACTTCAATGCCTTTTTCCCACACTATCCCCATATCCCTTTATGTCATTGGTATTTACAAATCTGTCAATCTCTACTTTAAACATGCTCAATGACTGAACTTCCACAGCCCTCTGGGGTAGAGAATTCCAAAGATTCACAACCCTCTGAGTAAAGAAATTTCTCCTGATCTCGGTTCTAAGTGGATTTCCCCCTTATTTTGAAATTGTGTTCCCTGGTTCTAGATTCCCCAACCATGGGAAACATCTTACTTGCATCTACCCTGTATATTCCTTTAAGTATTTTGTAGGTTTCAATGCGATCACCTCTCATTCTTCGAAACTCTAGACAATACAGGCCCAGTTTCCCCAATCTCTCTTCAAAGGCATGAGAATTTTAAAATCAAGAAGTTGCTTGACTGGGAGCCAATGCAGGACAGCGAGCACTGGGGTGATCAGGCAACAGGACTTGGTTCGAGTTAAGACATGGGGGCAGCAGACCTTTGGATAACCTCAAGTTTACAGAGAGTAGAATGTGCGAGAACCAGCCAAGAGTGCGTTAGAATGGTCGTCTAAGGTTACAACAACATGAGGGTTTCAGCAGCAGACGAGTTGAGACAGGGGCGAAATCAGGCAAGTGGAAATAGGCGGTCTTAGTGAGGGCACGAATATGAGGTCAGAACCAAGGTTGCGAACAGACTGGCTTAATATCAGACTGTTGCCAGGGAGAGAGATGGAGTCGGTATCTAGGGAATGGAGTTAGGAGCGGGGACCAAAAACAATGGCTTCAGTCTCCCCAATATTTAACTGGAGGAAATTTCTGCTCATTCAGTGCTGGATGTTAGATAAGTAGTCTGATAATTGAGCAACCATGGAGGAATTGAGAGAAGTGGTCATGAGGTAGGCCGAGTGGCGTCAGTGTACATATGAAAACTTAAGCTATGCTTTTGGATGATGTTGCCGAGAGGCAGCATGGAGCTGAGAAACAGAGGGGCCCAAAGACATCAGCGGTAACAGTGTGGGAGCAGGAAGAGAAGCCATTGCAGGTGATGCTCTGTCTACTATTAGATAGATAAGAATGGAACCAGGTGAGAGCAGTCCCACCCAGCTGGATGACAGTGGAGAGACGATGGAGGAGGATGGTGTGGTCAACTGTGTCAAAGGCTGCAGACAGGTTGAGAAGGACGAGGAGGGAAAGTTTACCTTTGTCCCAGTCACATAATCATGAGGCAGACAGCCAATTAGGCTTAATAACAGCCTTGTTAAGAGCAGTTGAAGAAGGCTGACTGGGATTCTCCAGTCAGCCTTCAGTTTTTTGTCAGGACGGGGGCAGGAACGAGGACAGGGGCAGGAACGGGGGCGGGGGCAGGGGCGTGCACCCAGCAGCAGGCTGGGTGCCAGTGCTCCACGTCCTCCCTGCCTGCCTGGGTGCAGGTGCAGCCAAAAGCCGCCATGTAGAGTGATTGCCCCCATCCCCCTCCCCACAGTGGTTGTCTGACTGCTTTTTCAGTTTTGTTCTGTGAATTTATTAAAAAGTTGGAAAGAGGGCACCTTCCTGTTGAAGCGTCGTATCAGTTACTTACCCATTACTGCAGCTTGCTGCTCCTCTCAAGCTGGAAGGTCTCTGATTGCCCCTCCAGTTTTGAGAGCCAATTTGCTGTCCTTAATTGGACAGGGAACTTGTCTTCATGCCAATTAATGATGCACCCTTGTCAAAATCCAAAAGAGTGACTGCTTCCCCCCGGGAGGCATCGGAACCCAGAAACAGTCCTGACTCGTTTCCCACCCTCGAAGCGAAAATTCAGCCCATTGTGTGTGTCCTCTGTCTGAGTGCGTTCGATGTGTGATGTGTGTGAGTGTGCCCTATTTTACGACCAGGTGAAGAAGGGGTCTCAGGCTCCCCTTTCGCCCCTTCCTGGTTTGACCACAACAGGGTTTATTCTTTTAACACAGTGATTTAGCTTACCACCTCAGTGAGTACTTGCTCCTGTTCCTTGAAGATAATTGCAAATGAAACAGACAGGTTTTCTTGAGTTTAAACAAGAAGGATGTAAGTTCATTAATCTGATCACGCTAAACTGGTTAAAATTACTAAAATATGCGACACATCCATGCTCACATTCACACGAGAGGCACACTGTCACGCAGGCCCCCACCTGCCAAGAATGAGGCACACATTATTTTGCCACAGGAACATTAAAACTTAAAATTGCTGCTGGGAAGGAAAGAGGGCCTATCACAAGGAATTGCCAGGACCCTTGCCGGAAAGACCTATTTTGCATACTAGCAGACAGTGTTGGAACAAAGGACTCTCCCTGCTTCTCCAATATACAGAATACGTGGTCAGACCAGTTTAGTCACATGACTAACTGGCGGTTGGAGCTTTTTGAATTTGAACTTGCCACAGAGTTTTTTAAAACTGGGAAAGCTGTTTGCTCCTGGACTGGAAAAATCTCTCTCCTGTCTGCTTCCATCGCCTTCTCCCGGAACTGAAGACCCATTGAAAACATATGAACCCCAAGAGAGAAAAGTCTCCTCCAGTGAACAAGGTTTAAGAAGAATACTAGGCCCCAACGAAAAGCAAGATTACCTACAAAAAGACTGCAGTGAGCTCGAAGCACAGTAACAAGAAACATTCTGATATTGCCTCAAACCTCGCTACCTTATTTTTCTTCTGCTCTTTTATGTCCCGATTTGCATGTGCATATCGTGTGTGCATGCTAGCGTGGGGCGCGGCGTGTATCCGTAGGCGTTAACCGAATTAGAGTTTAAGTTTAAGTAAATTTCATTTTTCTTCTTTAAATCTAAGGAAACCTGTTTGTGCTCATTTCTTTGCCTTATAATTGGAAAGCGGTGAACAAGGATTCACCAAGTGGGAGCTCAAAACACAGTGTGTTTAAGAATTAAACCCTGTTACAATAAGACCAGGTGAAGACTAAAAGGGGCCCCTAGACACCTTTTTCACCTGGTCGTAACACACACACTAGATTATAGAGTTGGGAGGTTGGTGTAGAGTCCTTAATAAAAATGGAATTTAAATACTGAGTCTCAGTGTCTCTAGTTGAAATTAAAGTCTTGAAGTCCTCACTGGGCCACATGCACAATTTGGGCTTGCTTCTCTGGTTCCAGAAGGCAAAGAGGGGATTTATCCATGTCCTCTTTGCTGCTGACTGTGAGAATCTGTAGATTTGAGGTTTAGTTGCAGCAGAGGCTGCCCTGGGACTTTGCTGAAGAGGGAGAGAGAGACATATTGCAGCTCCTGCTGGCTTACAGTTTCTTTCTGAGGCACAATTCACAAACTCTCAAAGTTACACAGGCAGGCATGTCATTTGACCACTTCTTTGTTTGAACCAGAAGTTTCCAGTAGGGTTTCTTGAAATTCAAAGTTCTCCTCTCAAGTTGTGCAAACATACTTGGTGGGGTCAGTGGGGTGGGGGTGGGGCAGTTGGCTCTTTCAAAGTCAATGGGTATTGATGGCTTTTGACAATCAATATTGACAAGACCATTCTAGGTAATTGAATTAGAGAGCAACTCCCATTGTTCTGGATAGATGGGGTAATCACCTGTGTCTCCAGTCAGCCTTGGCTTTTCATGTGCAAATTCACGCATGGCCAACATTAGCTGCTCTGTTCTGCTTTTTAAAAGTTATTTGCAATGCCCAGTAAAAGTCTCAGGCAAAGTTCCATACGACAAAATTAATATTTTCCATTTGGCATGTGGGGTTTCCGTCACACCGATGGGTAAGTGTGTCCTGTGAATGTAAGATGTGTGTGAATTTGCCCTGTGTGTGTGCATGTTGTGTTTGTGAATGCGCCCTGCGTGTGTGCGAGTGAATGTGCTCCGTGTGTGTGAGTTTGCTGTGTGTGCGAGTGAGTGTGCATGTGATGTGTGTGAATGTGCCCTGTCTGTAAGTGAGTGTGTGCAGGCCCTGGGCATGTGCGATGCGTGCAAATTTGCTGCGTGACTGTGACTGAGTTCTGTGTGCGAGTTAGCATGCTCTGTAAGTGAACGTGCTGCGTGAGTGGGGAGGATCTTGTTGGCCGCCTCGTCAGTCAGTGTTTGAAGTATGCCAGAATGAAGCTCTGATTCTTTAAAAACTCCGTCACCTGAGTGATTGCTTTCGTCCAACTCAATCTCCCACCTCTTTCTCTCTTCTTTCCCTCTCTCAACCAATGTGATCCAACCTGGTCTCCCACTTGTCTCTCTTCGACTTCTTGGTCCAGCCCCATTACACCCTACGATGACCTTGCCTAGTTTGTCCATCTCTCTTTCCTCCTTTGTGACCTTTCCCAGTCTCCCATCAGGAGTCAGTAACTGGAGGAGTGAAATATTGATAAAAGAAAATCAGATTGTGTCAACCATAAGTAAGCGTGCCCAATATATACAGTTTGAAGACTGTGACAGTGCAGTGGACCCTGACCAGTGATGGATGATGATGCTGTGCACAATGGAATGCATCACAAGCAGGGAGATAAGGCTTCTCCAGAAGATATACCAACCTGCAAAAGCGTGGTCTGTGCTCATATAAATTCCTCAGCATCAGCTAACTGCAATGCAAGGGGCTACTGCACAAACAGGCCGACACACAGACTATCAGCCAGCTGGAGTCCTTGTTCTGGAAAGAAAGGGAGATAGCAGCACACTGAGGCAGCACTTGAGTGTCAGATGCAACCTCTCATGGGGAAAGATGATCTACGGCTAGCATAATGTGGCAAGGGCAGAGCTTCAAAGTCTTGCATCAGCCAGATTAGAGAGGTGTGCAGCTCAGAGGATTATCTTAATAGTCTTCTTCCCTCGTTACCTGAAGGCACGAACCGGTGTCAGCTTTAACTCAGTTGGTAGCACTGTCTCCTCTGACCAGAAGGTCATGGGTTCAAGTCGTACCCCAGGCACTTGAGTACATATCCATGCTAACACTCCAATGCAGTATTTATCCCTCAACGGACAACTAAAACAGATCTGGTCTTTCTAATTTCTGTTTGTGGAACCGTGCTAGGCAAAAGATTGGCTGCTATGTTTCCTACATTACAACAGTGTCCAACTGAAATTGTGGATTACGAGAGAAATCACAGAGAAAACCAAGATCCATGAGGCTTTGATAAATGTGAAAGTGTTAGATCATAGATTTGAGAATGATCAGATATAGAGCCAGATGAGAGAGCAAGAACCAACAGCAAATTCCAAGAGGCAGAAAGATCCATGAGTAAGGTCGACAAAGAGCAAAGCCCCCAAAAAGCACAAAGTCTTAAAGAAAGAGGTCAGACAGAAGTGAGGTCCGAGAGATTTGACAGAGTGAGTGATCAGAGAGAGACTGTGACTAGTTGAAACAAAATAAAAACGAGCTCTTTATTATGTGCTGGAACTGTTAACAGTGCGAAATGCTGCAATTGCCATGTTATATACAATGTACAAACTGAACATTGTGAATAATGAGTCCAGCACAGCAACACAGACATGACAAAGTGGCAGCCAAAAGCTGCACTCACATCTGTTGATGGCAATAAGTGGAACTCTCATTATACCAGTCACTCATTCGAAAACATTATTTATCTGGGTCTCAATTAGCATCTTCTAATGAGGCTGTTATGACAGGCCTGCTCTAATTGCATCTGGTACCAAAACTTATGCACAGACACCAGCTGAGCCACTAAAGTAGATCTCCTTTCATTGGAAGAATGGTCCTAGTAGGACAATAGTCTTGATTGAGAAGCTAACGGGCCACCAGAGCCAACTAGCACTGATGATGAACCACTAGAATGCCTCTGATGGAAGCTCTTGGACATGTCAAAGCTCAAGGTTTGCCTCTTTTATATCAATACTGGGACATTGACAACACAGGCAAGATTCATCTACCCTAAAAGGCAACGGTACAGTAGTAGCACTCTCTTCTCTGAGTCAGAAGATCGTTGGTGCAAGACACATTACAGAGAGTTGAACATGTAATCTGCATTGACATTCCAGTGCAGTACTGAGGGAGTGATGCACTGTCAGAGGTGCTGCGTTTCGGATGGGTTGTTAAACTGAGGCCCCATCTGCTCTCTCAGGTGAAAATAAAAGATTCCATGGCACTATTCAAAGAAGAACAGGGGAATTCTCCACTAAGTCCTGGCCAAGACTTTTCTCTCAGTCGATAATACTAAACTAGATTTTCTGGTCATTATTTCATTAATGCTGTGGGACCGTAATCTGTGTAAACTGGCTGCTACATTTTCCACATTACAAAAGTGACTACACTTCAGAAGTATTCCATGGGTTTGAAGTGTTTTAGGACATTCTGAGGTTGTAAAATGTGCTATATAGCTGCAAATCTTTCTTTTTACAAGCTAATCTTTTAACTGGAGCTAGACGGCACTGACAACAGCACACGATCTTTGAGAGAGACTGCTCTGCAATAAAGGAAAATTAATAATAGTTGTGCTCATTAAGGAGGGCTGTTAACATTGGTGAAGTATTGGGAGTGATACTGGTGATCAAAATGAGGGAGCTAGCTTACAAATCAATTAAAACATGGTTTATTTGTAAGGGTAAGATAGGTCAAAATTGGTTATGCTTTTCTACCAAAATAATTCTCACTTCAAACGAGTGAGAATTGGTAAATCTGTCAATACATCCCAACTAGGCAGAGCTCAGACGGTCTTGAACCCCAGTTTGAGGACAGCGGTCTCACTGTGGTGTAGCAACATATTTTCTACTCATCATCCTAATGACTCAAATTAATCATCTAATTAGAGTGGATTAGCACTGAACTATAAGCACTTTCCCCGAAGGTCTGCTATCAATGGTAGGTATGTAGCTCCCCGACTGTTTACTGCACTCTCTGACATAAAAGAAGCTTCCAACGGCCCTGGGTTATCAATGGTCTTGCAATTTACTGCTGAATAAGAGTATCTGTGTGCTTGTGTTACACTACTACTTGTGTGAGTCAACAGTATCCTGAACTCTACCACTCGTGATGTAATGTAATGGCAAGTAATGGCAAGCTCTTAGTAAATGGAATCAAGCTTCAAATCAATTCCTTCGTAAACAGCACTGACTGACTGTGATGTTGGTTCAATAGGAGAAGCAGCCACAGGGGACAGTTAAGCATTGTCTTCTTGCCAGTAAGAAAAAATGCCTTATTAAAATATGTCAGCCGTAGCTCATTTGAAGTGAGAATTATTTTGGTAGAAAAGCATAACCAATTTTGACCTATCTTACCCTTACAAATAAACCATGTTTTAATTGATTTGTAAGCTAGCTCCTTCATTTTGATCACCGGTATCACTCCCAATACTTCACCAATGTTAACAGCCCTCCTTAATGAGCGCAAGTATTATTATTTTTCCTTTATTGCAGAGCAGTCTCTCTCAAAGATTGTGTGCTGCTGTCAGTGCCGTCTAGCTCCAGTTAAAACATTAGCTTGTAAAAAGAAAGATTTGAAGCTATATAGCACATTTTACAACCTCAGAGGAGAGGTGGAGAGCTTTATGGAGGGAATTCTGGAGCTTGGAGCCTAGGCAGCTGAAGGCACAGCCACCAATGGTGCGGTGAAGGAAGTGAGGGATATGCAAGAGACCAGAATTGGAGGATCACAGAGATCTCGGAGAGTTGTAGGGCTTGAGCAGGTTACAGGTAGGGGCGAGGCCAAGAGGGGATTTAAACACAAGGATGAGAATTTTAAAACTAAAGGGCCTGTACTGCGCTGTAACGTTCTATGTTCTAAAACTGAAGGTTCTTCAGGTAATGAAATAATACTTACATTTCAGAAACAGAAACATCACACCAACAAGGATAAAGAAAGCACCATCTTCAAAATGTTATTGCTGTGTATACAATTAATTGAGATTGTGGCAAAAGGGTTGATTTCTGACTGTGAACATTGATGAAGTTTTATGTAAGAACAGGAATGGCAAGTACTTAAAATTGTAATGTGAGTGGGGAGGGGTAGGATTTTCTGAAGTAAATCTGACAATAGAAAATACTATTATGGGCTCGGGGGTGGTGGGGAGGTTGAGGGGGCGAAATCAGCCTTCACACTAATCAAGGCCTTGAACTTGTACAGGCACAGACTCAAATGTTTATTTCTTCACCCCTTGGGGTAACCAACCAAAGGGAACAGTTGCAGTGTGATGGTTCATGCTCTGAGCAAACATGTTTATCAAGCCCAACATGCAAGTCAACTCCCATAGGCAAGTACACTTAGTCCCAGTGATCCAAAGTGTGATCTCATGCATAGAATAATCTTGGATAGTGTGCCCGACTTGAATAACAGATGTTTGTGGATTTATGTAGAGGGTGCACACTCAAATCGCTTCTGAGAATCATTTTACCTTCAGTTGTCAGACACTTTTGTAAATGACTAAATTACCAAACCTGTTTATTTACAGCATTCAGCAGTTAAAGCCAGTTGTCAAACAACACAGCAGCTTTCATCCAGCTCATGAACAAACTAAACACACAAATAAAAGAACCGAGTTCCTTTCTTTCCAGATAAAAGTTTGACAGATACTGCTTGACAATTTGGAACCCCTGATTCCTGTAGTTACAGTCTTTCTTGGAATTACGTAGAGGTTCCTAGCTATGTTATTGCTTTGTCTACAATTAATTGAGATTCTGGCAAAAGGGCTGATTTCCGACCTTGAACACTCATGAAGATTTCAATTAACCTAATCTAGAATGGGATAGTTATAATGTAATGGACAGAGAGGGTGAAGAGTTTCCGAACTGTGTTCAGGAGAACATTTCTGCCCAGTGACGAAGCTGTCGTTGCTGGATCTGGGGAATGAGATGTGTCAAGTGGGTCAAGTGTCAGCAGGGGAATATTTAGGGAACAGTGATCATAGTATAATATTTAGATTAGGCAAGGAGAAATCTAGAGCAAAAATACTTAATTGAAGGAGTGCCACTTTCAGTGCATTGTGAGAGGATCTGCCCAAGGTAAGTTGGAATCAAAACAAAATGTGCTAGAAATACTCAGCAGATCTGGCAGCATCTGTGGAGAGAGAAGCAAAGTTAACGTTTCAGGTCAGTGACCGATCATCAGAACTGGCAAAGGTTAGAAATCTAATAGGTTTTAAGCAAATAAAATGGGGGTGGGGCAAAAGAGAACAAAAGGGGAGGTGTTGATAGGATATGGAGTCACAGAGAATGACTGACAAGGAGGCCATGGGGTAAAGGTAAAGAGTGTGTTAATAGTGTGGTGAAAGAGAAAGCGTTAGTGCAGAGAGGGTGTTAAATGACAGAATAATGAAAGCCCTAGCCAAAAGTACAAACAAGAAAAAAAAAAGTGGGCAGGTAAAAAAGATTGAATGATGAAACAAACTAAAATAAAATGAAATAAAAATAAAAAATAAAAAGTAAAACTAAAAATAAAAAGCTGGGGGTGGTGGGAGCGGTTAGGCATGTTCTGAAATGATTGAACTCAATGTTCAGTCCGGTGTAGCATGCCTAATCGGTAAATGAGATGCTGTTCCTCGAGCTTGCATTGATGTTCACTGGAACACGGCAGCAAGCACAGGACAGAAATGTGGGCATGATAACAGGGTGGGGGGAGGGGGGTGCGTTGAAATGTCAAGTGAAAGGAAGCTCGGCGTCAAGTTTTCCGACAGAGCAGAGGTATTCCTCAAAGCGGTCGCCCAAACTGTGTTTGGTCTCCCCAATGTACAGACCACATTGTGAGCAGTGAATACAGCATACTAAATTGAAAGAAGTATAATTAAATCGCTGCTTAACCTGAACGGAGTGTTTGGGGCCTTGCATAGTGAGGAGAGAGGAGGTAAAAGTGCAGGTATTACACCTCCTGCGATTGCATAGGAAAGGTGCCATGGGAAGGGGAAGAGGCGTCAGGGGTAATGGAGGAGTGGACCAGGGTGTCGTGGAGGGAGTGGACCAGGGTGTCGTGGAGGGAGTGGACCAGGGTGTCGTGGAGGGAGCGATCCCTTCGGAATGCTGGTTGGGGAGGGGAGGGGAAGATGCATTTGGTAGTGGCATCACACTGGATGTGGCAGAAATGGCAGAGGATGATCCTTTGGATGTGGAGGCTGGTGGGGTGGAAAGTGGGGACAAGGGGAACCCTGTCACGGTTCTGGGAGGGCAGAGGTGTGGGAAATGGACCGGACACGGTTGAAGGCCCTGTCAACCATAGTGGGGGCGGGGGGTGGGGTGGGGAGTCCTCGGTTAAGAAAAAAGGAACACATATCAAAAGAGCAGATGTATCAGAGATGGAGAAACTGGGAGAATGGAATGGAGTCCTTACAGGAGGCAGGGTGTGAGGAAGTGTAGTCAAGGTAGCTGTGGAAGTCAGTGGGCTTGTAATGAATATTAGTAGACAGCCTATTCCCAGAGATGGAGACAGAGAAGTCGAGGAAGGGAAGGGAAGTGCCGGAGATGGACCATGTAAAGGTGACAGAAGGGTGGAAATTGGAAGCAATGTTGATAAAATTTTCCAGTTCGGGGCGGGAGCAGGAAATGGCACCGATACAGTCATCAACGTACCGGAAAAAAAGAGTTAGGGGTGGGGGCCTGAGTAGGACTGGAAGAAGGAATGTTCGTCATAGCCTACAAAAAGACAGGTATAGCTAGGACCCTTTTACTTGAAGGAAGTGACTGGAGTTGAAGGAGAAGTTGTTCAATGTGAGAACAAGTTCAGCCAGGAGGAGGAGGGTGGTGCTGGATGGGAACTGGTTGGACCTCTGTTCAAGGAAGAAGCAGGAAGCCCTCAAACTGTCCTGGCCCCACCATGCCCTCGTAATTTCCCTTAGTTAAGTTTAAAATACTGTTCTTGGACCCACTCTTCTGTCCCTCAAACTGAATGTAAAATTCAATCATATTATGATCACTGGTACCTCGGGCACCTTAACTATGAGGTCATTAATTAATCCTATCTCGTTGCACAATACCAGGTCTAGTATAGCCTGCTCTCTGGTTGGCTCCAGAACATATTATTCCAAGAAAGTATCCCAAAAACATTCAATGTACTCCTCATTTACGCTACCTCTGCCCATCTGATTTTTCCCGTCTATATGTAGGTTAAAATCCCAAGTAATTATTGCTGTTCCTTTCTGACAAGCAGCCATTATTTCTTCCTTTATATCCCGTCCTACAGTTTGGTTAACGTTAGGTGGCCTGTACATCACTCCCACAAGTGACTTCTTCCATTTATGATTTCTCATCGCTACCCAAACTGCTTCTACTTCCTGGTCTCCTGAACTTAGGTCATCCCTCTCTATTGCGCTAATACCATCATTAATTAACAGAGCTACCCCTCCACCTATTCCTAGATTCCTGTCCTTCCTAAATGCCATTTACCCTCCAATATTCAGGTCCCAATCTATCTCGTCCTGCAGCCATGTCTCTGTAATGGCTATCAGATCGTTCTTATTTATTTCTATTTGCGCTTTCAGGTCATCTGTTTTGTTTCAAATTCTACATGCATTCAGATACAGAGACATTAGTTTTGTCCTTTTATTATTTTTGTAACCTCTAGCCTTATCTGTTAATTTACTCTTAGATTTGTACACTCTATCCCTTCCTGTCACAGTCTATCATTTCTCATATTAATACCTTTCACTCTTGCCTTGTCTCTACTCCTTGATTTATCATATTTTCCCAAATTTGATCCCTTGCCCCCACTATTCAGTTTAAAACCTCACACCCTGCCTCCTGTAAGGACTCCATTCCATTCTCCCAGTTTCTCCGTCTCCGACACATCTGCTCTGATGATGCAACCTTCCACAACAGCGCTTTTGATATGTCTTCCTTTTTCCTTAACCGAGGATTTCTCCCCCACTGTGGTGGATAGGGCCCTCAGCCCATTTCCCGCTCCTCTGCCCTCACCCCTTCCCCTCCCTCCCAGAACAGTGACAAGGTTCTTCTTATCCTCACTTTCCACCCCACCAGCCTCCACATCCAAAAGATCATCCTCTGCTATTTCTGCCACATCCAACATGATGCCATTACCAACCACACCTTCCCATCCCCTCCCCTGTCAGCATTCCGAAGGGATCGCTCCCTCCACGACACCCTGGTCCACTCCTCCATTACCCCTGACAGCTCGTCCCCTTCCCATGGCACCTTCCCATGCAATCGCAGGAGGTGTAATACCTGCACTTTTACCTCCTCTCTCCTCACTATGCAAGGCCCCAAACACTCCTTTCAGGTAAAACAGCGATTTACTTGTACTTCTTTCAATGTACTATCCTGTATCCACTGCTCACAATGCGGTCTCCTCTACATTGGGGAGACCAAACGCAGAATGGTCCTGGGATTGCTGCAGTGTTCCAGTGAACATCAACGCAAGCTCGAGGAACAGCATCTCATTTACCGACCAGGCACGCTACACCGAACTGAACATTGAGTTCAATTATTTCAGAGCATGACTACCCCCCCTTTTTATTTTTAGCCTTTTTAGTTCATTTTATTTAACTTTGTTTCATCACTCAATTTTTTTTACCATGTGCCTGCCCACTTTTTTTTCATGTTTGTGCTTTTGGCTAGGGTTTTCATTATTCTGTCATTTAACACCTTCTCTGCACTAACGCTTTCTCTTTCACCACACTATTAACACACTCTTTGCCTTTGCCCCATGGCCTCCTTGTCAGTCATTCTCTGTGACCCTATATCCTATCAACACCTCCCCTTTTGTTCTCTTTTGCCCCACCCCCATTTTATTTGCTTAAAACCTATTAGATTTCTACCTTTGCCAGTTCTGATGATCGGTCACTGACCTGAAACGTTAATTTTGCTTCTCTCTCCACAGATGCTGAGTATTTTCGAGCACTTTATTTTTATTTCAGATTTTGCTTTTATATTAAATTGGAATCTAAGATTGGCAGGAAAAAATGTAGTTGAACAATGGGCTGTCTTTAAAGAGGAGATAGTTTGGGTACAGTCAAGGTCTATTCCCACAAGGGGGAAAGGTAAGGCAAAAGCCAGAACTCCTTGGATGACTAAACAGATAGCGAACAAGATGAAGCAGAAAAAGGGGGCATATGAAAGATGTCAGGTTGATAATACAAGTGAGAACCAGGCTGAATATAGAAAGTTCAGAGGGGAAGTGAAAAAGGAAATAATAAGGTCAAAGACAGCATTTGAGAATAGACTAGCAGCTAACACAAGGGAATCCAAAAGTCTTCTATACGCATATAAATAGTAAAATGGTAGTAAGAGGAGTGGGGCTAATTAGTGACCAAATGTATGGAGGCAGAAGACATGTCTGAGGCACTAAATGAGTACTTTGCATCTGTCTTTATCAAGGAAGAAAATGCTGCCAAATTCATAGTAAAAAAGGAAATAATTGAGATATTGGATTGGCTAAAAATTGATAAATAGGAGGTATTAAAAAGGCAGGCTATGCTTAAAATTGATAAGTCGACAAGACTGGATGGATGTATCCTAGGATGCTGAGGGAAGTAAGGCTGGAAATTGCAGAGATATTGGCTATAAACTTCCAATCCTCCTTAGACATGGGGGTGGTTCCAGAGAACTGGAAAATTGCAAATGTTACACCCTTGCTCAAAAAGGCTGTAAGGATACCCAGACTGCAGGCCAATCAGTTTAACTTCAGTGGTGGAAAAGCTTTTCAACAATAATCTGAGTAAAAGAGTCTCTTGGACAACTGCGGCTTAATTAGGGAAAGCCAGCACGGATTTGTTAAAGGCAAATCGTGCTTAACTAAGTTCATAGGGTTTTTTGATGAGGTAACAGAGAGGATTGATGAAGATAATGCGGTTGATGTGGTGTTTATGAAATTCTGAAGTGCCAGCAAAGTTGAAGCCCAGTGGAATATGAACGTAGATACGAAATTGACTAAGTGACATGAAACAGAGAGTAGTGGTGAACAGTTGTTTTGGACTGGAGGAAGGTTTTTTTTATTCGTTCATGGAATGTGAGCACTGCTGGCAAGACCAACATTTGTTCCCCATCCTTAATTGCCCTTGAGAAGGCTGGCTAGGCCATTTCAGAGGGCAGTAAGAATCAACCACATTGCTGTAGG